>NW_025108674.1:0-90147 GCF_011392965.1 Frieseomelitta varia
TGCGATATCCCTCGTCGTCCATCGGTGGCCCGCTGGGGGCCCAATAGTTTACTTATCAACTAATTGTACCTACAGTTGAGTGTAGATCGTGAAATAGCGACTGAACATAAATTTTCACGATCCAAACTGAACTGTAAGTTGCGTAGTTCTTAGCTTGATATTGTTTCACAAACATTAAAGTTCATCGTTTATCGTTTTACAATTTAGCTTGATAACGTTTTACAAACTTTAACGTTTGTAAAACCATATCAATTACCGAGACCCACCACGTGGAGGTGACTATGCACGGGTCTCATTATAATGTATTGTAAATCAGTACTGTTTCATATATTTCTCACACAAGTTTCAACTTGTATTGAATTTAAGTCAAGAATTCGTAAAATAAGGTATAATTGTTTGATCAATATAGTGTCTATTTAAAATATTGAAGGATTATTCTTGTTTGAATAATAGTAAAGAACTATTCTAATTAATAGTAAAGAACTAAATTATTTTCCAAATTTTAGATTCAAAGAGAAATTCTGGTAACGTAGTTTACGGAAATTGTTAAAGAATGGTAACTACTAAAGTATATCTTATACGACTACGATATAAGTCATGGAAATTGAACTCGTATTCAGATTCATATAATTACGATCAATTATTATCCCAACACCAAAGAAACCAAACCATGTAACTTACCAATCGTTGAAGTCAGAATTGTAGATTGAGGTGTGGTTGCAGACAAATGATTAATTAAACATTTTAAATAATACTTCGAAATGTCATAGAAGTGAATGTATTGTTTACTTGTTACAAATAAATTATTAGAAATATTTAAACAATTAGAATATTCAGAAATATTATTTAAAAACTCACTCCTAAATTTTGATCGATGTGCACACGATGGAAGTTCAATTGGTAATGAGTCTTCGTACCGCTGAAGGTTAATTTAATGTTCCGATTGTAGGTGACCCGGAACTGTTGATAATTTTTTCTTAGTATTTCGAAACAGCTTTTCTATTATATTAATCAATAGTTTTTAGATTTCTATCGCAAGGTTACTCTTTTATAAATATTTTTCAATGTCAAATGTAATAATTTATTAATTTTTTATATATAACTGGCTAAAACTAAATTTACACTTTCATGTTATTAATTTCTAAGTTATAACTGCATTGATGTATACTAAATAGAAATTTATTTAGAGAAATTTATGTAGAGAAAATTTATATTGTCAGAAATGGAGTTAAGCAGTGATCGTCGCTTTAGAATGATATATAAGCTCAACATGTAAAAATTTTAATAAAATAACTTAATTATTATAAATGAATTATTCAAACCGTGAAATAATGCTTGGGAATTCAATCACTGATTCAATTGTTATAAGTAAATAGTTAAAATTGTTAGTGTACAAAAATATCATCGCAGTGCATTATTTTACAGTTTGAATAATTCATTTGAAACAATTAAATTTTTAATAATTAAATTATTTTTTTTCTACAATATTTCTAGACACTATTTTATAATTTTTACAATTTTTATATTACGGTTAAATAATTAAATTAATTATTTCATTCAATAAGTCAACGTCATTTCTTTTAAAATACGTTGTTCAAGATTCTTCTAAATTATTAGTTAAATATTTTAAATAACACTTATAAACATTACAGAAGAGTATTTGTTGTTTAACTGTTGCAAATAAATTATTGGAAATATTAAATAATGTTTAAACAAATAGAATATTACTTAAAAATTCACTCCTAAATTTTGGTCGATGTGCACACGATGGAAGTTCAATTGATAATGAGCCTTCGTACCGCTGAAGGTTAATCTAATGTCCCGATCGTCTGTGACCCAGAACTGTTGATAATTTTTTTTTTTAGTCTTTCAAATTAGCTTTTCTATTATACTAGTCAATAGTTTTTAGATTCCTATCGCGAGGTTTCATTTTTATAAATATTTTTCAATGTCAAGTGTAATAATTTATTAATTTTTTGATCTATAACTGGCTGAAAATAAATTTATACTTTCATGATATTAATTTCTTAGTTATAACTGCATTGATGAAATAGAAATTTATGTGGAGAAAAGTTATGCAATCAAAACTCGAGTTCAGCCAGTGATCGTCGTTCCAGAGTAACATATAAAAATTTTCACTCATTTATTGTTTCAAATTGCAAGGAATATGTGTATTATGTAACTATCTTTTTCGTTATTGTAAATATAATTTATTTATTATAAATGAATTGTTTAGACTATGAAATAATGCTTGAAAGCTCACTCACTGATTCGATTGCTGTAAATAAATTGTTAAATTTGTTAAATAATATACAAAAATATCATCTGAATGCATTATTTTACGATTTGAATAATTCATTTGAAACAATTAATTTGTAATAATTAAATTATTTTATTTCTACAATATTTCTAGACACTATTTTATAATTTTTACAATTTTTATATTACGGTTAAATAATTAAATTAATTATTTCATTCAATAAATTAGCGTCATTTCTTTTAAATAAATTGTTCAAGATTCTTAGAAATTATTAGTTAAATATTTTAAACAACACTTAGGTATATTACAGAAGAGTATTTATTGTTTAATTATTGCAAATAAATTATTGGATATATTAGATAATGTTTAAACAATTAGAATATTCAGAAATATTATTTAAAAATTCACTTCGAATGTTTAACCGATGTACACACGATGAAGGTTCAACTTAGAGTGACCTTTTTCGTTGCTCGACCGTCAGATAAAGGTAAAGTCAGCGATGCACAACAGGTAGTAGTCTTTGTCAATACTTCCAAAAACACTATTTCTATTACAGTAATCAATAGTTTTACAGTTTTTATGTTTTATTTAGTTAAAATTTTTCAATTTATATTGTTTTATAGCCATTAACCTTAGGCAACAATAAATACTGTAATTTTAGTGGTGTGCGAGAACCCGAAAATATCGGGGACCCGATGGTCGGGGCGAGTTGGATCCTTCGGGAATCTCGAAATTTTCTGGTACTCGTCCCGATCCCGAAGAAATTTCGTGTTCCCGAGCCGACCCGATATTTCGGGTTCTCGCACACTTCTTATACATATATATCTGTCATAAATTTTCTAAAATACCGTGTGATGTCAGGAAAATTTTATAAAATTTTAAATAATATAAATTTTGTAATATATTCTTTTGCGTGCCTACATTCAATATTACTGGACAACAACTTTATTCTAGTGGATTCAATATTCTTCTTGGACAATGATTTTATCCAAGTTATTTACAGACCACGAAGTGTTATTAAACTACTTTCATTATTTAGAAAGATACGCAATTATAGACTTTATAGACTTGAAAGGGACGACAGACTTTCATCAAAATAAAAGTAATAATTTTAAAAATATGTACAGCACGTAACATATTTCACTATTTTATTATTTAATTTAGCATTTCTTATTACAAGAATCGATGAAAACTTCTTTTAGAACGTAACGAATTTTTGTATGAAATAATATGATTTTATTAAAATATATATAATAAAATATGATTTAAAAAAGATAGTCAGAAAATTTTGTCGCTTCATCATAATTTATTTATTTGCTTTTGTCGGATATACTCGTCGCAGCTTAAAAAGAAATTAAGCACGCTATTACACATTCTCAAAATGAAATAAAACTTATTGTTAGTGGGTTAATCAGATATTGATTAAAATTTGGTTCAAACAAATGAAATCCATCCAGTCGGCAGACCTTCAACATAATGAAAATAATAATCAACACTGTATGATATTATGTCACTACAGATAGAAACCGATAAAAACTTCTCGTAGAAGAAAGGAGAATAAAGAACGGGTAGTTTCTATTTGGACGGACAAACACGGCGATAACCAAGATCTGTTTCCGGTCTGGCGAATCACCGTTCTCGGAAAACAGCGTGTCCGGAAAATGAGAAATCCCGTTTCGTCCGTGCGCAAGAAAGGAATAATGATTGCTTAAAACGGACGGAGGCGTATCCCTCAAATATTTGTTCCGTTGAGAAAGCTGTGATTTACCGTGAACCAGGGGAAGTGGGAGGGAGAATCAATTTTTTCGAAGTCGTCGATAAAAATCAATGAGGGGAGGATATACCCACCCTCTGAATTAAAACCGTCTACAATGAATTTCACTCACGACTCTTCTCCGCGTCTTTCAATCTTCTTCCACTCGGCAATTCGGTATTCAAGAAGAATTTCGCGGAAGAATTGATAGGCTGTGCATTATCTTCGTTTTCCGATCAAGTGGACAAGATGTATCCCACTGTAAATATTTTTTTTTTTTTCTCTCTCTCGAAAACGCGTGTGTTTGCGATTTAACCACTTGCGCTGGCAACTGATTGCGGACCATAACGAGTGACCAAATCGTATACAATAATTCGTCGCTTCTTTTTGAACTCGTCGGTATGATATCACTGGAAATTATTGAGAAATAATATATTTATTATTCGTTTTGACTGGGTTATACTTGAATATACTTGAAGCTGAGAAAATATGGCAATTTTGGGACAAAAAGTTCTCGACTTGCGTGACGCGTCATCACCAGCGCAGGAGGTTAACGCAAAATTTGCTCGATGACTGCGAAGAATTATATGTGGATATCGTTTATGTTTGGAGAATTATCATTATTAACGATTTCTCTAAATGAGAACTTTGTCCACTTGAAAGAGACTGAATAGTGAACTGGAGGAGTATTTGAGTTTCGTGAAAATGTTGTACTTTGATAGTTACGATCGATATAAATCGATTACCAGACTGCGGGTTTGCAAATGAATTTTTGAGAAATTTGTCGCGTGTAAAAACATTACATATGAGATATTCAAAATAGAGCATTCCAGTAAAATATAAAATCGAATTCCTTCAGTTGTGCTCACAGAATTGCATAAACGTTCGCAGTCAGCTAAGTAGAGATCGATAGAAAATATTTCTATGATAATCAATTTGATTGTAGCATATTAAATTTATCGTATCATTTAATACTACAGAGACTTAATATTATGAACATGGAATGTAAAATCTGATCAAAGTAACTTTTCATTGAAAAATATTTTTTTTTACCTTTACTGTTACTGAATTTTCTCCGATTATGACTTTCAACCAGTGCGTGTAGATAAAATGAAAGATGTTAATATGTAATATTGATTTGTTACAAAGAACGATCTGTTCCCAGAATATAAAACTTATTGGAAATTCAATTCTCCTCTGAATTTTAGGAAAGAGGGAACGAATGATCTAATACCTCATTTCTTAAAATAGCTAATTTACTGAATGAAATATAAGATCACAAAAATAAACAACAGTCGCAGTTGATGTGACAAAAGATCTGTATTTAAAAGAAATCTATTTGTTTCCATTAAATTGTGATACACTCGTAATATGTTTATAATTTATAATACAATTTTACCTAACATCATTGAAGGAAGATGATTAAAAAATACAATATTATTGAACAAACATAATTAACTTATATTTCTACTGATATTCTTGCTAACTATTTGTAAAATGTCCTTGCTAATTGTTTATTTAAACGACCTTTAACCCACCCACCGTGTATAAACATATTTTTTTACACTCCACGGATTATTCATGTTACAGACTTTTAAAAAATTTTAAAAATTTTAGGACAGTTATAAATCCCTTTGCCAGATTGCACGACGAATCAAATTTTTGAAACCTTTCCCAGCGAAAATAAGTATTCGAGGGAAGGAGAACATTTCAAGGGTGAAATTTCGCTTTAGTCGTTAACGACCCAATTTACTTACAGGCGCGGTTAAATCGATGACCTGTCGTTCAACGTGTATAAGTAATAATAAATTACTTTGTCGTGTATTACGTCTAACTGTCACACTAAAGACAAGAAGATAGCTAATGTGACGAAATTATCTATTACTATATATAGTATATTGTATATATATTGTATATATGGTATATTGTATATAAATGAAATATAAACGTATAAACGATTCTTCAAATTGAACGTTTTATGGCTTATGTATATTTGTACTGACACTAAACATGTAACACATTCGATATTAATATTACATATTCCAAACTGCTATTTTTTCATTTAACATTCTATTTCCACACAATATACATATATATTCGGTTTCTATATTATAGGAAAATTTTGTATTGTATAAAACGTTTCGACATTTTATTAATGTTTAAATTAATGTTCGTTTAGTAATGAAATTATATTCGTTAAACAATATTATATATATTATTATATGTATTATATATATTATATGTATTATAATTTGAAACAAACGTATTATAATATAGAAATTACAGATATGTAGTTATCAGTGTATTATAAAAAAAAATTTGACTGCCACTGTATACTACAATTGATCACATATTACATTGCTATAAAAGAAACTTGTAGCATCTTTATCTTCTTCAAGAGCTATTATTCTTCAAGTTGATGTTACTTTCAAAATTGTCTGATTTTTAATTCGCATTTTTTTTTTCTTTTTTTTTGGTCGTCGCAATTCAAAGACGCGCACGTTTAAATGTTGTAACGATACGGCAAGGGAATTTCAAATTGGGACTGTGAAAGCGGAGAAAAGAAAGCGGCCTCGTCGGGAATATTAAATGGTTAAGCGTCGCGAGACATGGAGTAGATGGGTTATTTGGAAAATAGCCTGCGTGGAAGTGAAATAAGCAAGGGACATTTTCATGCATATAGGAGGATGTAGGTGGCAAATCGTCGGGGAGTGGTTTAAAAGAGCATTGCGAGAGTCGTGAGAAAATTGTCAGGGACGTTTTAGTGTTTCAGTGAGATTGAGTCGTGTGTTAATTTGGCGTTAA
Source organism: Frieseomelitta varia (assembly GCF_011392965.1). Lineage (NCBI taxonomy): Eukaryota > Metazoa > Arthropoda > Insecta > Hymenoptera > Apidae > Frieseomelitta > Frieseomelitta varia. Next base: position 6,819 of record NW_025108674.1, read on the forward strand.
TCATCGTACATCCATTGTCATTTATCGTCAATGAAGGGCGTGAAAATGGCCATCAAGTAATTTCTTTCATTCAAAATCGTGGCTTGGAATCGCTGGATCTATAATAATAGGAAACGAATAACTGCAGGAACTAATAACAATCAGAATCAATATTTTAATTATTAAAAAATAATAATGTCAATATTTTAATAATTAAAATGTTATTTAATATTTTATGTTACACTTGTATATTTATATTGAACGACATGTGGAATATTAATATTTCAATAATTGAAATATAATTATCTTAGTTTTATTTAAAAATAATGATAGAATAATAACAACGCACAAGCAATATTAGATATAAACTTGTTTGTACGTGCCAAATATTGTAAAGAGCGGTCTACTTTGGATATTTCATATATTTTTTTCAGAAATGCATAAATATTTACAGTCTATACATATATTGTCAACTGTAATATAAAATATACAATGTAATTTAAAGATTTTATCACCTGTAATAGATATTGGTTGATAAAAATGAAAGGTGTTCTAAAACTTTTAAATGATATTATACGAACGAAACTAATCGTTCAAATATGCATCCAGTCTTGTCCAACCATAGTCTTGTGGTTACTTAACTACCAAACTGATCAAAATGATCAGAAATAAAAATTTTACAGACGTAACGGTGCATTTTTCGTAAAATGTATAAACAAATAATTTTATTCTTTTTTTTTTTTATTCACTTTAACGTCTTCGGTGGGAATTTCAAGCGTTAATCGTCGAGCTTAAACGAGAAAAGCGAGCGGCGAATTGCTGGCAATCGGCGTATTTTAATACAAAACGACGTGTGTATTTAACCTCGGCCACTTTACTTGCGCCTATCTAAATCACGCTCAAAGAGAACCGTTGTAAGCGCATAGTTCTAACTATTTGGTAAGCGAAGGCCACCGTTTGTGGATTCAGCTGGATAAATTGCGTGGTTAACTGACAACGTCAATTCAAGTACGTCGAGCTCGATACGAGAGTGAAATACCGCGGCTTCCGTTAAGAATTCATACGGTGCTTTAATCGACCGGCGTAGCCTGGGCATCGAGTGAAGCCATCTTCGTTGCGCTCAGGACGAATTTTCGTTTCTCGTACATTCATTCCTTACAATCTGCTGCTCAAGAATTTGTTTCTACAATTACGAACAGATTCAGTATAACTGAGAAATTGTTAGAAATTTCGTTGAACATTACGGACATTTATGTTTGTTTTATTATTTCGTTGCTGGATTCGATGTGGAGTTAAATTTATTCTTAAAAGATCATTGAGTAAGAGTGGTGATTATTGGAGATAAATTTATTATTATATAATTTTTTATTCTTGGAGATTAATTTATTATTATATTGTTTTTTTGTTCTTAAAAATTTTAAAAGTTGCATATTATCTTCTAAGTAATTTGAGAGAAGATCCGAATCATTTCGGATCATCAATTCTTTTTATCAATTTGATACATTTTCCTTTTGAAATATGTACATATGTAGAATATAAAATTTGAAGATATTTATACTTGAGATGAAAGTAGATTATACGCAGTTGCGTAGAAATTTAACTTTACTGTTAATGAAAAAAATTTACAGATTGAACTGTCTATTTTTTCGTTGCAGACATTTTTTATTTTACGTTCTATGCTAGTTGGACAAGAGACAAAGGCTTGGACTTGGAAACCAAGCGTTAATTGTGCAAAATGTGTTTCTTCAATTTCTCTAATTTCTCTAATTATTATTACGGATTATTATAAATTATAATATTAAATGAATAATAATATCATTACAGATTATATAAATTAATTATTGTAATTAAATAATAATAACAATTGTTACGAAAATGAATTATAATAAATGTCCTTTTGTATAGGTAACCTTAACGTTAATATTATAACACTACGCGTAAATCTATTAATTATTATTGATCGAGCTATACTCTTCGCTGTGTACTCTTCCTCTTTTCACAATGCTAATGACGACAGTTAACAAACGTAACTGGAAAATGATGGTCATTGTTATAAGCTCCTGAAAATTGCACTTCTCTTCTCTTGCGATTGAAGAACTCTATGGATACTTGAACATTTAAATTTTAATTTGCGCCCTCTTTTCTACTTACTCGAAAACAATGAATATTTCGCGCTTCCCCGGAAAGTTTACAGCCTCTCTGAAGTTGCCACGGAGTTAATTAACCGCTTGACTTCTCACTTCTCGGAGGTATGATTCCGAGTGGCTACCGATTTCGCGGGCTGATAGTTGCTGGCCTTTCTCGATTACATCTTCGAGGTATTGGATTTCTTCGAGGTGAAGGTGGATCGAGGCGAAACCTAGACAGAGGGAAAAACAAGAGAAGTTAAATCTTTGAGCTTCCCTCCGTACTATAGTATCGTAATTAAGCTAATTAATTTACTTTAATGAGAAACACGTTTGATAAAAATATCGGAATAATAAATTGCAATAGCATAAATAATAACATAGATAAAATAAATAATAAATAATGATAAGTATATAAATATAATAATGACATAATAAATAATGATAAGTATATAAGTATATATTTAGTATATATGAGTATATAATAATAAATAATGATAAGTATACAAATATAATAATGATATAATAAATAATGATAAGTATATAAATGTAAAATTTCAAAAAACAATATTAAAATGATGTGCGTTAAGTATATTGGAAAGAGTCTTTAGTACATTTAAAGATGAATCCATTCTCAATTCGTTACTCGCGTCTAATTCGATATTAAATTTTCAGATCCTAATTTCAGTGAACACTCAAAAAGTTAATCACTAAATTTCGAACACGTTTGCTGAGTATATTAGAATTGATAGAAGTATATTAGATAAATATTAGATAATCTAGATAAAATAAATAACAAATGATAATGTAAAATTTTAAATAATAATATTAAAATGATACATTAAGCATGTTAAAAGATTTTAATAGTATTAAAACGACATGTTTGGCGTATTTAAAAGAGTATTTAGTACATTCAAAGATCCATTCTTAATTCGATATTAAAGATATTTTTAGATACTTCCGCGTGATATTAGCGAACACACTCAAAGGGTTAATCATTAAATAATTTAAAATAAAACTGACTCAAATTTAACTCAAACATCATGATTATCCATGACCCGACGATACTAATTGGAAACTTGTCAGAGTATTAATAGATTATAAATTAGTTATGGCTGAAGAACTGTCATGTCTATCTAGCTACAGGTATTTAAATGAAGTGTTCAGCAATTAACAAGATGTACATGTTGATTTTTCTTCAGTGAGACACAATTTTATGTAAGAGAAGAAAATTTTTCAATTCCCCTCATTTTTCTCTATCGCACTAAGCTGTTACATGTAATCCCTTAATACCGTGAACTATGATTCGCGCATTGCCGCGGTGGAAATTTCGGATTTCTAATTAATTTATAGTTTGATAGCGAGGTATCTACTAGCAGAAAAGCTAGATGAAATTTTGATCAGCTAATTTTGCCTGCAGTTCATTAAACGCGAAATACATGCACAAAATACGAAAGTTACGACATGCAAGTAGCCGAACTATGCTGTAAAACGTTATTAATGGTGCCTGCAGTGATACGAAAGTTGGAAGAGTTTAGAAATTGAAAATGTACATTGCGCATTATTATTAATTTTTAATTAATCTCGGACGTAATATCGTTAAAGTTTCAACTTTAAAGTTGACCCATCTATTGTTTCACAAACGATGTAAATACACTAAAGGATGCAAATTTATAGGTTCGGATATTTCACTTACGATGAAAGTTACATAATATATTAATCGAATGGGAGTTTGGCTCTCGTATGGTAGTTGCCATTAATCATCTTTTTGAGAGATGGATAGTCTTCGTTGCCGTAGATTTATGATACGATCAAAGTTCTGTTGATGGTAATAATAATATGTAACTAACGTGACGTGCACGACAATTTCAACAAATGTCGGCTCACCTATGTTCTCGGCTTACGTACATACGTACGCAGGATCGTAATAACTGTGATTTAAAAGATCCAAATTTTTAGTAATAATTAGTAACAAGGAAAAATCGTATTGGCTACTGAAAATTATATTACTCTTTATACAAGAACAGAATGTTACATACCTGTTTTATGTACAGTACAAATAATAAACATTAGTGAAATTTTATAAATTATAAATTGCCAGTATTAATAAACTTTTCCGTACAATTGTAATAAATTTGATGAAATGAAACAATAAGTAGAATTTCATGAATTCTATATACAATGTCATAAAATTGTCCGTGATTTATAATTTGTCATTTTTGTCGATTAACTAATACTCTCAGTAAAATCGACATATTTCTATTTCAGCTGAAATTGTTATAGTTACATTTAAATACTAAATTATACAAGTCACGCTTGAAAAATTTCGACGATAACAAGATTAAAAAATTAAACAACGAATATATAATTTTTAGAATAATAAAGATTGCAGGAATACAAGTCGTATCTTGTACTTTTTCTTTCTATAAACGATGACACAATGTCCATCGTGATGGAACGAAGAAAGGTGAATGACGTTAGACGTTGTGATGTGGTGTTAGGTAATTATTAACTTTCTACCGATATGTCAAGGGATAATTAACGAGCTGATGCGAGGATGTTAAATTTAGTTGGAGAATTTTCTAATTAACTTTTTCATATCGTGGTCATTAAAACACCTAACATCAAAGTATGTATTTAATACAGTCAAGTTTCAATTTCAGATTTTTTGATTATTAAAAATTGAAATACAGAAATAGAGAAGCGGTTGTTTTAATTATCCATTGATCCAACATTTTTGTCTCCCTATTGAGGAGGTTCTTAATTATTATCATATGTAAGAAAGAAACAGAGGGCTGAAAATCTCTGTTCATTCTTAGTCACGAAATTATTACAATTGCATTTCGAATAACAATCCTTTGGAAACGTAAGCAAATGACGCGGCAACCGCGCGTCGTTTCTCTTTTAATTTACGTGGACGGAGTCTTCAAAGATACTGCTGTTAAAAAATTATAATTAACAGCACGGCGGAAACGTCTGCAACTGTTATAACGCAGATTGCACTCGTCCCCCGTCTGCTTCTGTTTGCGCGTCGTACATTTGCACAGGCAAATATCAACATCAACATTACGCGCATATACTCCCATGTAGAATTACAGGGTACTTCTCTAACAAAAGCACCACGAAGTGCACGAAACACTGGGGAATTTGTGGAATTTTGTACGTTGAAAGTGCGAACGGAGAAGTTAAATAGTGGATAGAATTATCGATTCGCGGTAGAATATTTATTCGCGTTGTTACGTGTTGCTTGACGATATTCGCAGTTGCAGAAATTTAATAAAACGAGAACTCCGTATATTGTTACCGATTGTGTTATATTACATGCTGGTTTTTAATATTAATATTCATATTAATTTTAATTTTAATATTAATATTTAATTTAATATCAATATTAACACTGCAATGGATCAGAAAGCAAAATATATTTTTTATTTGTAAATAGAAAATAAAAATATAAGTAAAAATTATTTATAGTTTTTAGATATAACAGATTTATAGCCGAGAGATTTGTAATCGATAAAAGTTACAGATGGAAAATTATATTTTGAACTATGCTGTTCAAGTTTGTTCTTCTTCGACGTCACTATGACAACCTATAGGACGTTAAACTGATTTACGGTATTATACTAATAAGGGAACGTGCCGAAGTGTGAATCGCCGATTTTAATGAAATTTTTAGCATAAATGTAGTTTCGAAAAAAAAAATATTTGACCCGTATTTTTTTTTATTAAGGGGTGAAACCTGCGCTCAATCTTTTATTGGAAATTATTGGAAATACAGTTTTCGTGCAAATTATTGAAATTATTCAATGTATACTGGTGTACCATTTTGCAAAAGAGCCTTTTGTTTAAAAAATATATTTGAAAAATTGTATTTTTTTATACGTTTCTCCAAGTAAATGTTAATGAATCGTCGTAAAATAAAATTGTGATCTTTCTATTGTAAAAAAAATTATGAAGAACAAGCGAACGAAAACGTCGAATAAGAATTTCTATTACGTTTTTTGTTTGGATCGTTTGTTGTAAATATTCCGCCAGTGATCAATAAAAAAAAAAAAAAAAAAAAAGAAGAGGAACGCTTTAGGTATTTGAAATTTATGGAAATACGATTTTAAACCGCGTTATCGCGGGATGTGATAAATGTAACACAGACTCCGATTCAAATATCGATGTTCGAAAGAGCATGCAACGAAATTTCCGAATGTAATACCAATTGCAATCAAGATTTTTCGAATATCACGTTCGAAATTTTAATTATGCAATCAGCATTTAAACTGCAGCACATCTTACTACACGCACGTTTTTTAAAATTACTATTAATTTATTTCCTCCTTTTTTTATTTATTCTAATCTTTTGTTTTTGTTCAGATTTATATATTTCTCAAATTAATTTACTCCTTTCTTCTTTCTTTTTTATTTATTCCAATCTTTTGTTTTTGTTCAAATTAATTTATTTCTTTCTCTTTTTTTCTTATTTATTCTAATCTTTTGTTTTGGTTCAAATTCTCGTTAAACTTCGAGTTCAACTGTCCGACAGTTGTACACGTTTATTTAAATAGAACGTGTACACGTGTATTTACATATGTATCTGGAAATGGAAATCTCTCTTAGGCGCGATGAAATGCGAATCGCCGGGTAATCTGTAATGTTGTCCTAAGGTTAATAGAATCACGTAGAATGACTGTACGCATGTAGAACAGCACGGTAACGTAGTAAGGCAGAAAATGCTGTATTTAATACTACGTAAAGTAATAATTGCAATAATAACAAATTAGTAATATTAAATTATAAGTTAGCAAATATTAAATGCATTTGATAATACATAAAATTGCCATTTCACGTTCGTAATTTCTCCGCAGGTATCACATTTGCCAATTAATTCATTCAGAATTGATCTAGAGACCATTATCATGTAATAACCGAACGCAATAAAAACCATGTTAACTATTTCAGTCATTTTTTGACTGAACTAGATATCCCGCGGATTATGGGTGTAATTTATACCGTTTACCATCTATCTTGAATTATTTTTTTCATCTACTATCATGATTATCGGAACGACAATAAATTTAATTAAAAATTAAATTACCAACTCCGATCCGAGTTGATTAAAATTAGTCGTTTGCAGAGCTACGATTTAGAATGAATCGATAGCATACTGTCGATAAAACGTATTGTTTCTCTGTTGAGTCTGCGCGAATTGCGTGTTAGCTATCGTAAATTGAATAAATCATGGTGGGTTCGATCTCGAAATATTTCACACGAACGTTCGACAGATGTTGCTATTACCAACAATTCGGATATTGCAAAATATTTGACCGATGTCTCATCCGCTTTATAAATACAAGCTAAATTCTCGTTTCTTTCCTTCCTTTCTTTCTTTTTTTTTTTCTTTCCTTTGAAATTTGAACATTTTGACCAGTGTCATAGATTTATTTCTCTTTTTATTAAAAATAGTATACACTAATAGATGCTTAATTAACGTGCAACAACGTGCAAACGTTCTTTATTTCTCCTTTTCGAAACTTTTTTATATATATTATATAATTTTGTAATACACGTGTTATATGTATTATATAATTTATTATTATTATTATTATTATTATATGTATTATATAGTTTTGTACAATTTATATACAATTAATATATAATATAATAAACTAATAATATAATAATTTAATTCAATATACAATAACGAGCGATTATTTTAATTAATTATTATAATCAGTAGTAGTAATCTTCATCAGAGGCTAGGAATTTTCACCAAAAATCCTCTTTTTTTTTAATTATCTTCAGCTGTTCGATTGTTCAAAAAAGGCGTTCACTGCATTTAGCTTCCTATCGAAACTATCTGTTTTTAATAATTTTTAATAGTTTGATATTGAGTTATAAAGATGTTTTTAGTCTTCTTGCTCCTATACTATAGTATTTTAATGGAGATCAATTCACGAAGATAGAAGTATTAATTTACATCTTCTCTTCTTTCCTTTATTTTCACCCGGTAGTGACGTGGAAGAATATGTACGTGTCTCAACATTTTTAAATTTATTACTCTTTTATTGAACGTGTATAATGTTTGTCTTTTTACATCACGACTCTTCATTTCTTCAACAGTGTTCCCCTATTGCCAAAATTAGATTGTAATTTATGTTCGATCGTAGCCAAGTAAAACTATCTTTGGATTGAGGAATTGCTAGTAATATTATCGTGAAGGAATTCATAGTAATGTTATTGTCAAAATTAAGCTTCTTGTGATCTTTGTTGAATACTGTTGAAAGATAGTGACTTCACAAAGGATTCGAATTTTAATGAATCGTGAAATATTTAACAGCTGCTGTACATATTAAGATTTAAAAAGTCGGTTCTATCAATAATTAATTGATATATTCAAATTTAAAAAGATTGTGACTGAAATTTAATGTAAAAATCACAGTACTTTTAATCTTCATTACATTCAATATATACTCGCATTAATTAATAATAATAATTAGTTATTTATTAATTAATAGTTAATAACAATTATTATAGTAGTTATTAATATTATATTAATATTAATACTAAATCATAATATTATTAATATTATATTAATATTAACGTTAAATTATAATATATTACTAATATATTATAATACCAAGTATAAATATGAAAAAAATACGCTTGCCACTGTACTAAAACGTTATGTGTTATACATAAGCAGAATTTAAATTTCTCAAAAAAAAAAAAAAAAAACAGAAAAAAAAATAGCTTGACGTATGGAAAAATTCTGTTACACAAATTACACAAGTTACTATACGGTTACCACATTAATAATGAAAATTTAAGAGAAGAGACGCAACACGAATAACCCAGGCGTATAAAAATTTAAAATTTAGGAGGGAGAACATAAGAGGCCTGAAAAAGTGAGGAGCAAAATCTGAAGAAGAAGAAAAAATTTCCTTTAAAGCAAAGAAACCTCGCGTCATATGTTCGCTCGAACGTACACTCGCGTTAAAAAAAAAAATCCGTGTTTCCTACACGTTGCAGCTTTGCTTTTAAAGGCAAGCCAACTGTTTCAAGCTCGTTGTACGCTTTCGCGTTCTCGAAAGGTGCAAAAATAGCTGCCGTGCTAATGCATCGAAACGCTATCATTTTTTCATACATAACGCGTGAAAATATACCGACGCAGAGGCTTTCAGAGAAGGAGTGGCTTCGCAAACATATAGCAATTTAGATATAGCATAAAAACACATCACGTACAGTACGCGTTAATTAAAAAATATTTTGAAGCAGATTTTTTTTTAATTAAGATACCACGATTGATTTGTTCCCTATGTTGTTCAAATTAATTTTCTTCTTTTAGTTGATTTATCTTACTGTATTACTTATCTTAATTGACTGTATTACTGTATCACTGTATTTTTTTAAACAATCGTTTTCGATTGCACGTTGAAATAAGCAATCGCTGCTTTCAGTTTTGTAGATTGTTAATCGAAAAGTGTACCTATAAAATGTTTTATTAGATATTCTTGTAATTAAGAAGATAGTTTATAAATCGAGAGGACTTTTATGATTAGAAGAAAAGGTATTTCGTAATCGAAAAATTAAAATAATTAGAAACACAAAGATGTATGTTATCGCACGTAGTTTATTTAATTAGGAACTGTCCCAATTAGTTTTGTTATCGATGTTGACATTTACTAATCTATTATATTGCGATACAATAACCTATTATGTGTTATCAGTATTGTTATATTATATTCATTTTCTAACGTTCTGATCATTTTTTACCATTTCACTTGTCCAGCAGTTGAAACAATCCTGTTAAAATAAAATTTCCAACCAACTAGTAACTTTCTTTTTCACTATAAGAATTTCTGTCTCAAAGAGTTGAAGAAATACAATCGACAATCCCCTCGCTGTCTAGAAAAAAGAGAGATTTGATTCAGGATATCAGCTCGTACAAGCGTGAGGAAGAGAAATTGGAATTTCTGTGGCATCGCAGAGTTCACCGACGATAAATGCAGGATGCATTTCAGTATGTTAAGAAAGAGAAGCGTGGTTATCTGATGGAAACACGAAGGACCAAAGATCTGGAAAGGGAAGATTATATCTCGCTAGGTTTTCGAAAAATCGCTCGCGAAAGAAGCTTGTGCTGCGTCGAGTTAACTTAGTTTTCGGGAAAAGAAGAGAAAAGGAAAGAAAAAAAGAAATAGCCCAGCTTAGCTTAGCGTTTGGCGAGAACGTGTATGTATCTACTGAAGCAAATATTTTTCAACTTAGTATTGCATGGTTTAGGTTGGCCTGGCTTCCCTGGCTTTATAAAAATTCACGTTTTCTTCGCTGGATGCATTCTAATCTTCGTACGAATGCACGTGCTGTTGACAAATACGCAGTGAAGTATAGCTGCGTTCAAAAATCCAGGGACAGGTAGTTATCCCGAAACTGGAAAAATGAAATAATAACTTTATAAGAACGCAAGACAAAGAATCTATAAAATGTTGATGTATTAACAATTGTATTGTACATGTGCAGTTATAATATTATTAAATGTTAAAAGCAGAAAAGTAGAAAATGTCCCAAGACAACTTTATGAACGACAGTGTTCACTAGAATAAGCAGGAATATGTATAAAATCATAGAGTTGAAAAATTAATTAATAATTTGGGGGGAGGAATGAAATATAGTAAAATTGAAGACAGAATTAGATACAAAATGATCGCTAAGTGAATAAGCATCAATTGGACTTGATTCTTCAATGAACGACTGACAAATTCAATTTTGAGTTTCATACAATAAAATTAATTATTAAGAATTCAATATTAACACATTATTACAAAGTTATTTAAATTAGTAAAATTAAAATATCAAATAAAATTTATTGCACAATATTTGTAAATTATTTATTACACTTCAAATACTTTCGTATAATTATATTTTTTTTCTGTCAAATGGGAACGTGTGCTTCAATTATAAATTGAAGATATTATAAAGAAAGATATTATAATGTTAAAAAAACCAAAATAAAAAAAAGTTAAGAGAAACTAAAAATTGTGTCAAAATTTTGTGAAAGAATATAAGTGATAATTATAAAGTATCTTTTTCATGTTTTTAAATGAAAGCTTGTGAACGAGTACACATTTAATGATCAATAACAATAAAATTATATTAACACATATTACAATTATTATATATACATTAGAAATTATATATTAATATTCCCATTACACACGTAAATAATTTTGTAAAATTTCATTTTGACTCAGTTACTTGTGTTTATACATAAAATCACACTCTGTTCTATTGTAGTTGTATTATGTACTCTATTATTCATGTACGTGACACGAAACGGATTTTTCAATTACGTTTTCATAAAAACGAAAGCCGAGAAGGAAATATTTTATTCAGCGACCATTCGGTTTACTTTTTCATCCATTTTTTATTTTCAATTGTTTCCTATGTAGAATTAAACAACGCTTTCACATTTATACATTATTCCTGCTATTTCGTGAAATAATGATTCCGTTCTAACTGAGTCGTTCTTTTATTCTGATATGTCAGAAATCTAATTGCACAAGATATTAACTGCAATTTATCATTTACGATCATTTTCGAAATGAAATTATTTTCCAAAAGTATGAGTTTTCAATGATCTTAAGAATCGATTCGAGGAGTTTATTTATGACAAAGAAGGTACAGTTGAGAACATTTCTGTTTATAAGATGCATAATTCTGAAGTTTGCTTCTAGTATTTTAGTATTATCTGCACTTAAATTGGTCACTGTAATGGATTTCAAAGAATGTCACACATTCTCTGTTTACAGTGTGTAAGTAAATCAAAATTGTATTTAAAAGAAATTAATTAATTAATAATAATCCAATAAAGAACAGAAACTTTCATTTAGAGTATAAAATTTTACGAAAATCATTCGAATCTCTACAAATTTCTGTAAAAAGTTTTGATTTAACATGCTGAAAATTCTACTTCCGTGTCATGTTACATGAGTAGACTCATGAATACAAAAATAGAGATGTTTTCGCGAAGAAACTTTTGAAATAAGCCCTTCGAATTATTATTAAATTATCTACATTAAATCTAATTCGATATTCAAATCTAACATTCAAATTATCTGATGTTCAGATTATTTATATCTACGATAAAGTATCAGTACAGTAAAGACAAAGATTTCGACGTGTTTTCTTCAAATTTCTGAACTGTTCTCCTAAAAATCTGATCACGGTCTGTAAATTATTACGGCTGAGCATAGCGTCCGTTGTTACTTACAATATGTAGATAAAAGTTTCGCGCGAGAAGTTGTAACAGACGATGGGAAATGAATATATGTTATGTGTATATATGAGAGCGTGAATATGAGAATTCGAAAAGAGGTCATCGGTAAATTCTGGAAAGTTTACAACTTACAATAGCGGCAGCGTAACGAAGTGTCTGCGTGAAAATGGAAAAGGATGTTCCGCACTGTCGGCAGGTTGAGTAGAAAATAATATTTCCTATTATAGTACCCTTCAATGCGATCAAAGTATTGAAATACTGTAGATCGATCTACGGTTTTAATGAAACTAAGAAGACAATTAAACTTTTTTATGGTTAATTGAAAAACAATTCAATGCTCCATAATACATACAGGGTCTCGTTTTACAATACTTTTTTATTTTTAAAATTAGAAATTTACAACTAGAAATCTTTAAATTATAGTAAAACACAGCTGAAAATATTGTACGGGGTAGGTCAAAAGTTTCTTCATGAAACATCAAAATATAAGAAAAAAAAATTTTAAAAAAATATATATATATATAAATTACGGATTTATTTTAGTAGGAAGTGATTTTTGGTACATTTCTACACAATGTATCAGTTTTGATTTTCGTTTTCAACATCAATTTATTATTTGACGCTTAAAAGGAATTAATGAGTGATGCTATGATTGATGAAGAAGAGTCAGATGAAAATGAAAATAGCCTCAATTATCTCTGATTGTGCCGGTTGACTTTAAATAATAAAATAAAATGAAAAGAATTCGCTATGAAGAACTATTAAAAAAAAAATAAAAAATAAAAGTGGTACTCAACAACAACAGAAAAGACATTTCAAATGATGATAGTAATGTTCTTTTTTAATTTAATTCTGTAACTGCTACTTCTGTATTTCGTTCACTGGATGATGGATAACAGTCAATATTTAAATGAAACATTCGACACGAGATAGATAAGATTCAAGATTCTGTTTCTTCGAATCAAAATCCTTCGTATATCATACACTGTTGTATACGTGCATCGATTTAAATGTGGGATACATAAAATATTGAGAGAAAGATTTATGCTGGTCATCTGAACGAGATTCGTATGAATATATACTATAAGCATACTTTTGAAAGTGAAATACTTCCAAACCAAAATAATATGCTTCTAAAAGTATTTTCAAACCACGTTATAAAATAACTCGCGTAGGTTGCAAATTGTGAAAACTTTTTAATATTTAAAAAACGTTCAGAGACGAGACGAAGACTAATTAAATTTCGACAAAATTTAGATGATTTATATTTTAGTCCCCTTTCAATATTTTCAATGCTTTTTCACCTCGATGTTTTCACGTATTGACGATTTCAATATTTTCAACATTTTTAACTACGATATCTTCAGTATCCTTCAATTCCAATATTTCCAATATTTTTTGAATTTCGACTTTAAAAGCTCGAATAAAGTCGTTGTTTATGCGAGCAGTTTTTCACATTAAATTTAGAGATTTCTTTGAAACGTCGAAAGCCTTTTGAGTTCGTTGGAATTGGAGCAAGATTATGGCAAATAATTCCAACTGATTCAAGCTAATAATTAAAAAGATACTTCGACAATTCTCGAATTAATTATTACTATTTGTCAAATAGCATCAAATATTGCAATTAATATTTCGTAGCATAGCAAGATAACATTTCGAATTGCTTAAAAATAAAATTAATATTAATAAACTCGTTACCTTAACACCTATTGAAATAATCATTTACTTAAATATGATCGTGTCGCTGAATTAAATTTTATATTGGCTGAAGTGTCTCTAAACTTATATCTGAGAAAAATTCAAGTGCAAGGAATAGGAAATTTATGTCTGTAATATAATAGACTTATGTTTACTCATATTTGTTCTATTTATACAAAATAACATATATTTGCACGAAATGGAATGGATTTATTTATTTTATTAAATCAAATGTATTTAAAAATTACACAAAATCACGTCGTTGTAAGTCTGCAAAGTTTCTACGAAAAATCGCCGGATTGATCATCGCATGATCATTTTAATTACTATTGAAATGGACGAAAATACCGATATTGTGATCGACAAAATATTCGCCAGTGGATTGCTGAAACTCGAATCTCCCTTCCTCTGTTAGATTTCCTTTAATACACGATACCTTTGATTCTCTAACTGTGACGAATCAGTCGTGGCACGATCTCTGTCAAATCTAGGCGGATGATGTCGTCATCCGTGCACCGTCTGTCAACCTGTGAACAGTTCGAAGCGTTCAAGAATTCACGGTACATTAGCTATGATTCTGGCGCAATTAGCAGGCAGGATTCGCCTTCGCGCGTGTTGTCACAGAGAGATTCAGTCAAGTGCACCGCGTCCACGCTATCGGTGACATGACCGGTTTAAACATTCGTCGCAACGAAGCTAAGGAGCCGAAAATGATCGTTCAGCGTGAAAATCAACGCGTTTCCCGTAAATAACGTTGGGATTTAATTTATACTACGTATCCTTCGTATAAATTAAATTACGTATTATTTAATAGGTCGTGTGATTCGTTTCACTCGCGATTTTTCGATTTGTCTGCTTTCTATTTAAGAATTAATATAAAAATTATATTTCGTACATTTTGCGGATTTTTAGTTATATATTAATTCCTATTTATATTTTCTACTTTGTGGATTTTTAGTTATATATTAATTCCTATTTGTATTTTCTACTTTGTGGATTTTTTAGTTATATATTAATTCCTATTTATATTTTCTACTTTGTATTGCGTAGGTATTTTTGCGTATAATTGATTCATTAAATAATTACGTATTATTTAATAGGTCGTGTGATTCGTTTCACTCGCGATTTTTCGATTTGTCTGCTTTCTATTTAAGAATTAATATAAAAATTATATTTTGTACATTTTGCGGATTTTTAGTTATATATTAATTCCTATTTATATTTTCTACTTTGTGGATTTTTAGTTATATATTAATTCCTATTTATATTTTCTACTTTATGGATTTTTAGTTATATATTAATTCCTACTTTGTATTGTGTAGGTATTTTTGCGTATAATTGATTCATTAAATAATTACGTATTATTTAATAGGTCGCGTGATTTGTTTCATTCGCGATTTTTCGATTTGTCTGTTTTCTTCTTACATATTTGAAATTCTATTTTGTGTATTTTGTATATACTTTATACAAAAGGATTAATATTTTAGTTAAAAATTAATTCTTATTTATATTTTATATTTTGTATTGTATAATTATTTTCATGTACAATTACTTTCGTATAACCATCAGATCATTCCTATAAGTATTGACAAAAGAGGAAATTAATTGTTAGAAATTGACTAGTGACGAAATTTCCAATGCTTTTTATGATCCTTTATTTTTTTATATCTAGTTTTCTATCTCGGTATTGTAAGACACTTGTACTAATTTTCCTTATTTTAAACATAACTTACTTTACTTATCGGATAACTCAATATATGTATGTATATTACAAGGTGTTCCTGAAAACATTTTGTTCATGAAGTTTTGTATATTTAAAAAATATTTTTAAATATATAAAATATTTAATATAGAAAAATATTTTTATAAATTTTTATATCGATGTTTTTGAAACAACGTGAAATAAGCTTCATATTATATTAACACAATTATTTCATTACACTGCTGTTATGCTATATCATATTAATAATTTTTAAACAGACATACGTTTGTTACTATCAAAAAAGAATGTAATAGTTATTTGATATCTATCAATTTCCTGTTGATTATGAACTGAAATTCGTTTATAAAATATTCGAGGTACCCAAAAGTAATGTTGTTTTTTTTTTTCAAATTTAATGAACATTGCCATCCAGCGACAATAATTTAATTTATTATAACACGACCTATATATATAAGTTAAATTATATTATAAATTAAAACTGTATTAACTCTTAAATAAAATAAAATTTTGTACAGTATCGAAAAACGATGTCCTAATATTATAAGCATCGTTTAGACACTTTATTTATATTTCATAGATTCTAGGAAATTTAAATTTCCTAAGAATGATATTAAATATTACATTACAAAAAATTCATCCTATTATATTGTAAATTGTATTATTATATCACATATACATATATATTACAATTATCTCATATATATTACAATTATGTCCCTTTAAAATCGTAATTATTACAGTTATATTGCAGTATTTCAGTTACATAAGATATTCCAAAAAAAGATCTATCATTTCATCAAGAATAATATACACAATATACTCTCGGATGAATCTAAAAATTGAGATGCCAGCCACGTGTAACTATAACTCGATATACAGAATCCGAAGCAACCCCTGAACTTTCCTGCCGTTTATTACCCGTCGGGTACGAATCTCTGATCTCTCCCCTCCCCTTCCGCCGCACTTTTGTTTAACGCTCGCCATTCAAACATTTCGTTCACAAACTGAACAATAATCACTGAGATTTCAATGGGTGCCACTGTGTCCGTTCTACGAATTTTCCAAGCGGGATCTCAGTCGGTAGCTCGGGGAACGTCTGTCTCTCAAATGTGACGCGAATAATTAAAGAAGCGGAGGAATCGCCGAGATCGAGGGAAAGGGAAAGAGAGAGAGAGAGAGAGAGAGAGAGAAAGAGAGAGAGAGAAACCTTCCGATGACCTTAAAATGGCTCGGCGGAGAGAATCGTTGCCTCCTTCGTGTTAGCTTTGCAACAATGGTATTGCGACCAGGTCGTTATCGTTTCTTTTCAACTGCTGCTTTGTTCCGACGAAATGGATCCGGCTATTCCTGTCGGTACGTTACTTTAATTAGAAGTCCCGGTCTTGGGGTCATTCAACGATATTTCTGTTTAGCTGCTGGAGTTTCAGCCGTTGCGCCGCGCAGGTTAGGCGATGAAGGAAATCGGACGGATGTACAGGACGTATTCTCAAACATGAGGGCATTAGTAGAATGAGATTTCCCGCCGGGAAATGTAATTTCGTGTGAAAATCACTCTGGTAAACGTGTGGCTGTAAATGATCTGTTTTTGAAAACCGTTGTCGATGAATCATCACGCCCTTTCGATTTTATTTAGAAGTCTTTATTTTTTGGAGAATAGAAGTCTTTTTTTTTTTATTTAAATTGAGTTTGAAGTTTTAGCAAATGAAATTTGTTACTTGACATGTGTAGTTATGTTGTATTATGCAATTAACGATATTGATTATTGTAAGAATTGCCTCCTTTAAGTTGTTTATTTTATTATTTATTTAAATGTACAAATATCGACGATTAGTGTACACTTGAAAACTTATCGATATTTTGAATTTCATTGAGAAAACAGATTTTAAGGGATCATTATAAAAGAGAGAGTTCAATCTTTAGAAGCACGATGGATTGAGTTATATTCAGTTCGCAAAGGCGTTTGAATTTGTAAAATATTCGAGACCGAAGTAACTTTATTTATTCTGTTACTTTTCGTAACTAAACCCATCACACTCTTAAAAATTGGAGTCTTTCTTCTGATGATTCCTTGAAATTTGTTACGAAATTGTAAGAGTACAAAATATTGAAATTTTTTAACATTGTAAGACTGCAAAAACTTTTCATGAAGTGTATGAATGCTTTTTGCACTCACTAATATTAATACAGATAAGAGATAAACAAAAATTACCTGACAACTGTAGAGTAACTATAACACTTATATAGATAAAAAGTTTATAATTAGAGTAAAATACAATTTTTATTTAACAAAATACTTGCATACATACGTACAGGTAATTTTTTTCAACGATGTTCCAAATCTTTTAAAAACAAAGAAAAGAGCGACATCTAATTTGGAAATGAAATAAGAGAAATGGGAAAAAAATACGCAGTCGAAAGTAATGCTCGTCAATACGTGTCGAATTCATTCGAGAATGTCCCAATTGAGGTTTTAACATTGTTCCTGGCGCAATTAGACTAATTGGTAACACGAGGTGGACGTAGGAAAAGAATTAAAAGAATTGAAGAAGGTAAATGAAAGAACAATTAACTTTTACTAATATTCAAACATTTTTATTGTTCGTTCAGATTGCCAAAATTCTCTTTATCGAATTTTATTATCTATAGTTCCAAATATTAAAAATTACATAAAAGAAAAAAATAACAAAATGAAATTTTTTTAAAAGATCAGAATTTTTCAACATCAAAAGATCAAGATAATGAAAAGCCGCTTTGGAAAGTGTCGATTTTAGGAAATCTTCACGGTGAGAAGAAAGACCGAAATGGATCGAAAGAAACAGCAAGAGAGAAGAAAAAAAAAAAGAAAGAAAAGAAAACAATTGGAAATAATCCGAGTCGAGAGACCAATTTAAACAGAATACGTACTTCGCTCCTTTCTTTCCGAAGCTGCCGCCGGTGAAATAGTTTTTGCGTGAATTTAAAATATGCATACACGTTGAGAGCGCTGATGGTGCATGTGTATATAAGTGTACGTGCACGCCGTTGCGTCTATTCATGGCAAGCAACCCGTGAAACTCACGAAACGGTTATAAACTGTCACGGCGAAGTCAGAACGACTGGGTTTCACAAGGTTTGTTTCGTATAATCGATAAATGTGTCTCATTCAGGTTTTAATTCCTTTATAAATATCTTCAAATTAAGAGGTAAAGCACTCATAAGTAATGTCGTTTTTTGATACTGTACAAAATTTTATTTCGTTTAATTATTGTTACCAGATTGCAATGTTTCTTAAATTTGAAAGAAAAAACGACATTACTTAACAAACGTTACTCCTAACAAATGGCCACAAGCAATCAAATTTTTGACATTAAATTTGATCGATCGTTGAATCGTGAATATTGATTTTACGTTTCTTCTCGCGTAAGGAAATAATTAACAATAATTTAACAGTAACTTATTAAAGACAATACTTTTTCAATTATTTGAATTTTTTAACAATAACCTGTTATATATTCTTTTTGTTCTTCGAATGACCGAAGAATCTTTTCATTGCGAAAAGAGACAGCTTCATCTGTGTTTTCATTTGCTGTTATAGTTTATATAAAATTTACATTCATGGTATCGTCAATTTAAAAAGAAACGTTTGTCACGAAATTAAACATAATTCGATCGTTATTATTTTTTAGTAGTAGTGAAATTATTTAGTAACTATTTTATTTTTAAATGCTACAATATTAGTATCATCTCGAAAAATTACTTTCGTTTCGTTAGAAAAATAACTATGAATGGATTATTTTGTCACAGTGACTTACAATAACGTAAAGTACGATATTAACACAAAATAATGCAGATAAAATATCAAAATGTCAAGAGATTTTCAACGCCATGATAATATATCATTGATTTAAACTAATTTTGTGGTATCTGAATTATATTACCGGGATAACAAGCATGATAATCCGATTGTAAGCATTATAAATGTAAAACGTTACGCGGCGAAATTGGTAGAATGAAACCTACTGATAGAAAATGTTTCGCATTCATGAATGAACATGGTATTATCTTAATTTTGTCATTATCTACAATAATTTAAAAACCAGTGATTATCGAATACGGAAAATATTCGTCATTTTTGGAATAATAATTATTTTACGTTTCAAACAGCATTTTAATAAACTCATCTCGTACTCTGTATTATTTCAGTATTTAACTTGATCTCTTTCTCTCTTTCTTTCTTTCATTTGGTTCGTTTTTAGACGACGATGTCATCAGTAATTTTTATTTCTGAAAAGTTTATAGTAAAAGCTTTACAGTAACATGTAAAAAAAAAAGTAACGTCTCATTTTCATATTATTTGTAAATGTGTTTCCTAGAAATATGTATAATTACTATTATGGAAAATCAGATAATTTGAAATTAAGAAGGCTTATATAGAATGTATAATTCCAATTGATTAATTTATTTCTTCCTGAACTATTTCTTATTATAATATTCTTTCACAGATATTAAAAAAAAAAACATAAAAATAAAAATAAAAGTGGATCTTTTTTATGTGATTTGTTATTTCTATTAATAGTGTTAATTCAAATCATATAAAATTTATTTCCATGTTTTGAAGATAATTAAACATTCATTTAAAAAGGACATTTTCGTACAAGAAGTTTCTAATTAAGTTATTTAATGATTTGATAACCATGATTTATAACTGTTGATGACAATAACCATGATTTGTAACATGTTTAGTAACCACAATTTAATAAATTTTCATCGCTGTTTAACTGAAATAATTAATCTTGTTGTTTCAAACTATGAGAACCACATAACATTAACTGTGTTCATTGCAGTTTGGAATATCAGTTATGCACAGCATTCTCCAAAAAATCAGATTGTCAACTGCGCTGGCATATTATTTTGTCAATAATAGTACATTTTATATCGAGTACAATATAATATTCCTAACTTTTATTTATGAAAATTACACGATACAAACGTTCACAAATAAATTCATTCGAATAACAAGATTGAATCTCCTATTTCGCAATAAACGAACAATTCTAAATTTGATCAGCAAATAAATCCTATTTATGAAAATAGTCGGTGTCTAAATATTTCCTCCTCGTCCTGTTCCGTTGTTATTTCGCGTTTCCGCACGGTGTACGAATTATTATTTATAGAGTTCCTTTATTTCCTCTCGCGCGACACCGCGTTCCAAAGCGTTGCCGCGCGAATTTTCACAGGGGACACCGGCGCAATATAGATCAACGTACAGATGGCTAAAGCCTGCCAAAAACTGAAGGAAACTAATTTTGTCTCGGGGGCAAAATCTATAAGCCGGGCTCGGCCGCTCTCGTCTCGAATTCCAATAACGTTTCATTGTCATCGACGTGCACGATCGATCGTATAGGTATGTATGTACGTACACACAACCAGAAAAAAGCGCACGCGTTATCGCACTGAGCGAATTCCGTGGTTTGCGACCGAAGTAACTAGCCATCCACCTATCTGTCTCTGCCGAACTAACGAACTTTGGAGATCTTTCACGTTCGAACGCGTTCAATCCGGAGACTAGAGAGAGAGAGAAAGAGAGAGAGAGAGAGAGGCAAGCATCGTGTGTACGTATGTCTGTGTGTCTGATTTTAATCTGTAATCTGCACATTGCTAAAATTATAGATATACAGGCTGAACAGAAAAAAGGATTTATAATTTTTAGGGTAAATAGGGTGCTCGCCGTGAAATATGAAAAAAGGTTGCAATAAACACGGATTGATGGAAATTAATAGTTTCAAAGTTACAAACAATTTTTGGTTCGAAGGAACGAATTTCTTCGCTTCGAGAGCTATCGTACTGTATCTAAATAGTGATTTTACCGGAGTTGGCTAACTGGCGTTCCTTGCCCCCACTTTCCTTGTCGCTAGCGCTATCCCCTCCATTGCATCTCCCCACTTGCTTCGTAGGAAAATCTGAGAGAGTGGGGCTCATGCACGGCGAGGAAATTTCAATGCAGTGAGGAGCACCATCTTTCAGAATCATACACTTTATTTCAACAAACTGTTACGAAAAATCATTGCAAAGTTATTGAAAAATAGATATAAATCGTGTACATAATGTTTCGTTTGGTCTACATGTCGTAACATTTGTACTAAATCAGATATTTTCGAAATTTCTTTTGTTTCACATTTCATCCGAGACGAAGTTTTTATCACTTCTCTCCCTAGCCCCCGACCGGAAGAGTTAATAACGTCTATTTCGCATCCGTTCGCAGGGAAACAATCAATTAATTGCAATTAAAATCATTCACTTTCTAGCTGAAGTCAAGTCTAGTCTAGTCAATCCCAAGTCTAACAAGTAATTCGAGTTTTAACGGTAATTTTTGGATAAAAATCGGACACCCTGTACGTGCATATGTGCCAGGAAGGAGCCAGAGCGCCGTCAAATGAACAATTCATGCAACATACGGCATGTCCTGGCGTCCTAACCCATCCCCCCCCCCCCCCCCCCCCCCCCCCCCCGCAACCCCCGTTGGACCGTAATCTATCCTGAACCAAACTGCACACAAGTTGCCAAAGCAATCTCCTTTACCGCATAACCCGATAATTCTAATTATCCTAACAAGATCAATAATTTCTGACGGCCTGCGAGCGAGCTATCGCGTCCCCGTAATCGTCCTCCGAGATTTCTATCGACGCCTCTGTCACGTGAACTTGAATTTTCGAGTGGATTTCCAAAGGGCAGGACTCTTCGTGGATAGACACAGCTAAATTATTATTCGTCTCATTTTCGATTGTCCCAAACGAATGGACGTAAATTGGTGGATGTTTCAGTAAATTGGACGAGAAGCATTGCCCGAGAAGATTAGACGATCTGATCTTATAATAAATGTATGATTTATAATATTTCTAAATATTATTTAAATATGATAAATATTATTTGTAAACGTGAATTTAATTAACATACATATATATTTGATTTTATTTTATATTTTATGTATAATATGTAATATTATAAATATATAATTTAAAACATAAGTATATAATTTATGCTCAGTGTAAAATTAGAAATTTAGTACTTTAATTTCTTGTATAATCGTGTTCTTCGGTGAAGCTCAGCTTTCTTTGGAAAAAATGATGTAGTAGAGTATGGAATGGACAATCTTATATATTTAAACAAATAATTCTACAAATATAAAATAAATACAAATAAATATTATATAAAATATAAATCTACACATGAGTGTAATGTAATGGTCGTATAGAAAAATAAAAATATGTGTAATTATAGCAGGACACTTATACATATAACGATTGTTGACTGAAAACTTGAGATTTTATTCACTCGTTTAATCATTTATACGAACTTTATTTATACGAACGAAATTTTAACTTTGATAGTGCATGATTATCCGAACTCTAGCTGAGCTCTTGCGTCAATCCATTTACGTATATGAACGCATACCTATGTGAAATAAAATCGTATCATGAAATCCTCTTAAATCTTAACTCCCATTAAATATTAACCGAACGAAGAATCGCAGCGTCACAGGTGAGGAGAAATAGGTAGATCTGTTTTATACGAATGGAGTTCTATTATTATATATTTTAACAAAACCCATATTACATTAAATTGAATTAAAACTGTCAATCTTGAAAAAAATTCTCACATTTCCTAAAATACCTACTCTAGATGTATCATTAAAAACATTAAATAATTTAATCAAGCTTGTTCTATCCTTCAATTGGTCAGACATTTGTTATCAACTTGTGAGCAAGTAATTCACATATCTGTATTTAATTGAAAGCAAATTTTCGATTAAGATCATTAATGATATTGTCCAGTAGTTGTATTATATAATATTGAACTTTGCTATTCAATGACAATAAATTCTATTTTCTATAAAATTCTGAAACTATATAACTTTTAAACACTATATGATTTGAAAGTATCTTTTAACAAAATTGTTATAGCTCATTCGTTATAGTCTTAGTTTCAGGAGTTTTAGTATCTGCTCAGTATAATTTCGTTGATGTTTGTAAAGACAACTTTGATTACTCTAGCCAGGAAGGATCCCATCCAGCAGGTATCCTAGATTCAATTATCGATCAGAGGACGAGGATGCTCTAGACTAGAGCGTTCGCTTGGTTGTAATTCGCTTTCATTATCGACGCAAGCATCGTCGGCTAGGAAAATTATGATCGTTTCAGGCTGTCTCATTGATGTTTACTTCATGTTTACGTGATGCTTTGATGATTTGTTAACGATGAAGTGGCCGATCTAATTGCGTTGATGAAGCAAAAGATGGATGCACGTAATTGGTCGTCGATATCCAATTTCTCACGAAAATATCAGAACGCTTGACGTGTGTCACATTAAACACCATAATAATGAGTAGGATTTTGTGCGTTTCATAAAAAAGTGGAAATTGCAAAAGTTTATTACACGATGTATTTAATATACGAAAAGATACCTGTATAAAATATTGTATGTATATTTTACTCCAAAATGGAGTATATATTATAATATATAGTACATAAAATAAATTTTTTTAGCTTTCATCCCTTTAGTAACGTTCACAAAAATTTTAAAATACACAAAATCCGCATTCTAGTAACGAGACTCTAAAAATATATTTAGAAATGGTAAGATATTTATAAATATTTATATATATTATACATAAATATTTATATACATACAAATTTGTATTATTTATAAATAATTAATTGTATTCGTAAATATTAAACTATAAAACTTGCATCGGTAACATTCAAATACAAGAGATAGGGAAAAGCTTTTAATACAATGAAGAGCACAAGTTTTTATTAATTATTCAAATCTCTAAATTTACAAAAATTCTCCATTGATTATTTCGACCATTTGATAATTTTAATATTAACAGAAGTACCGATTATATATTTGTGGCAGACGTCACAAAAATAATCAAAGAAACAATTATTTATTGTGTTAATGATTAAGATGCGGGATTATATATTTAAGATGATTATTCATTTATAATAAATATCTTGTGAATTCTATGTATCTACATTTTCAGATTGGTTTTCAAATTTTATCAATACGTATAATCACGTATGATGGTCGTGTCTCATTAATAACATTTGAAGACGTTTTATGTAATGCTACGCTTCGCTCTCCACATTCACGATTCGCGTTCATGATCATTTATTACGTCAACGCTTGTTTAATCTAATAAACGATACGAATATGAACGAATTTTGGTTTAAGACAAACGAGCTTAATTCTGTATGGAAATAATTTTATGTCTCACTCAGCACAATTAATTCATACTTTCACGTAATGATAATTTAAATTTTGTAAGCTTGAATGAATTCTTAGTGTTAAACTTAAATCTTCAATCATTGCATTATTTTTCAATCGCTGTACGTTGATTCTCATTGTAGATAGAAATGAATCGTACTCTGATATTACTATTTTAATCATTGAATTTTTATTTGAACAGTTGTCGAATCTTCTTAAGTTTTGATTGTTATATAGATTGTAAAAATGTGTTAATTAGTATGAAATCTCCACGACTGTGATTCTGAGAGTTTCAGAAATCGCTTGTGAAAATATCTCATGTATTTTTTGGTTATATACGAGAGAGTGCATGTGGTTTAATACTTTTTGTTTTCATGCATATAAAACAGCGCGTGGCTGCTGTATGTTCTTTGCTTTCGTGTATAATACGTACACACCGTATTGTTTACTTTGTTGATATATGTATAGCAGCAGCATCATTCATATACGTATACAAAGTATTGTGTATACTTCTAAACTTTTGTCACAGCATGGAATAAATATGATAAAGCTTTTGTAAAAAATTATTTTCGTAAATACATCAAATATTAAATTTATACGATTACTATTAATTACGATTCATACGTAATAAAAATTTCTACGAACGTACCTATTAATATGAAACATGATTGAAATGTGATGGCTAATGCTAATGTCGAAAGGAATAATTTTTTACTTATGTAGAAAATTTTTATTTTATGTCAAAAAATCGTTTCGTAGATTAGTGCTAATAATTAAAATCATAAGTTTCATTTTATGATTGCGATACATAACCGTTTTGATGCAATTTTCATTAAATTCCAAAATATCGATCAAATTTCTACGGATTGGATGAAAAATGTATTAAAATAGAAAAGTTGAATCGTAGTATTATTTTTTAGTATATTTCCACAGTGAAACTCCGTTTATATTGATTTTACTTACTTACTAGTTAACGTCCGATTGAATGAGTTCAGTCAATCAAAATTTATTTAAAATTCAAATAAATTTATTTCAATCTGAACCCTTTGTATAAACGAAAAATCATTAGAAGAGAGGCGAGACAGTGGATTTCTATTGTACGAAGTTTGTTTACAGTTTGTTTCACGGGAGATGAATAATTTATGTAATTGAAGAGTTCATATAGTAACAGGAGTTCACTTATTCCCCCTTCTACTAATAGTTTTTCGTTCGTATAATAATTAAATAATTCAAATAAGCGGATTCAACCAACAAGAGTTCAATTGGGAATATTAACTAAAATTTGGAGCTTCGTATAAATGAAGTTCTACCTTAAACTACTTCTCTCATAACTGGTTTACATATATCATATATATATAAAGTGCATACATTTCGTTGAAATGAAACAAAAAAAAAAACTTCTCTCTTCAACAGAAATAAATTCGTAATGTTTTCCATAAAAATTGTACAAAACAAATTGGACATTTCGATGATTTGTACAATTTTCCGTAAAATGAATTAGACGAACGTTTCTGTATTTCGCTGCATCATAAATTTTACACTATTCTTTCTCAATTTAATCTCTCCGACGCAAGTTTCCTATTCACTTTGAAAGCGACTTCTCTCGTTGCCGCGATATCGCTGTAAAAGGCTGAAGAGAATAAATCCGAGAATTTCTTATAATTCATTATGCGCGTCTCGTTCGCACGCATTCAGTGATCTACCCTAACCGTGGTCAGCCAGAGATTCTTTTTACCACTGCTACTACTATTTAACCGGAACGTGCGTATTTTGAAGGAAAAATTGGGTCACTGCACTGCCGAGAATTCTGACCGCCATTCGGTATGTTTGAAGTGCGTATTGAGTGTTAAAGGAAGTTTTAATTTAATCAATTGTAACCAATAATTAATTAATTACCTAACTTTAAACGATTCTAACTAACAACTAACCTCACTAATTTGTTAACGCCTTATCAGGTTACTATATAAATAAAAATGTAAATTATGTTGGACATATATGAGCGTTCTTTTTCCATTACGATCAGTTTGATTACTTTTTATTGCGATTACATTAATTAACAAATATTATTTTTGTTCGGCAAATATTATTTTTTTATACGTCAAAGACCTCGGTACAAGCTTACGCATAAAGTTGCAACTGTATTAATTGCAATCATAAAAGATTATAAATGTAACTTATAATCTCAAAATATTACGAAAGTCTTAAATTTTCAATAATTGACCCCGTACAGTTACTCTCGATAAATAAAATTTATTCTCAATCTCTACATAAAATTTAAATTGACAAAATTATTATTATTGCTGTCTAGCGAAATGTGTATTATCAATAAATATGTTATATATATTAATATAACATTACATTTTAATTATATTAAGAATAATATAATAATAACATATAAATAATAATATATAATTTTAATTTTAATTATAAACTGCAACACTTACTTTTATAATTTATAAATTCGTACATAATAACGCGTCGTTCATCAGTATATATCTAATGACTGACCAATTGTAAATTACATACGTGAAAGTAAGTTTCTCTGGGAATTTCTGCAGATTGGCAAGTTGGTAAAATCTAGCTGTTATTCCTCCACGAGATTCACTGTTATACCCTGTAATTCTCCGGGCAAGATAGCGATTACCCCGAAACAGAAACGCCACGACGATATCGTATATCTCTCTATTGATTCTCTGGAACCGATTGAGTCCGAAAAACGAGGTCTCCCGGGATGAGTTCCCCAGATTAGTACGGTCGATGTAGATTCGGGGAAACGCTGCGGTTCCGGAAGATCGCCATCCAACCTCAATCTTAACCGAAAGCACGCGTCGCATTAATGCACGCGAGAGCGCCGGTCAAGTGTGTACGCCCACTATTGTGGTCATTCGAAGATGGATGTGGCAATCGGTTGCAGCTCGAACGATGGGCATTTCCAGAAACCAATTCGGCTCTTTGCACGCCGTATGATTGTCGACAATTGCGCAATAATGCCTCTGACACATGGAAATGCTTCTATAAATACCGCTAAAAAAGAAAAAGAGAGCAAAATATGTGTATATGTGCATTATCGTGCATAAGTAGACAGTTCTAAATTGTCGCAAATATATAAAATACAATTCAAAGTTCGAATTTTTGAAATTTATGGATAGAGTCGATAGTTCAGAATGGCCAAAGGTCTCGATTAATATATATCTATTCAGTATTGAGATATGTGTTTGTAATCACGTTCAAGAAGTGAAATGAAATGAAATCTTAGAAACGACTATGGAACTTGAGTGGTATTTCTCGATTTAGTAGAGTAAGGATACTATAGTAAGGATGCAGAAAATCGAAAAATAGTTCGTTGGTTGGAACAATGTAAAGAAAACAAAATTATCAATCTTTTTGAGAGAATTGCCATGGAGTCATTGTCCAATTATTTATGAATATAGAGATACTAGAACTACCAATTCGTAATTTTTTACAAAATCTTTTTAGAGACAGATTTTGTAACGGTGTATTTTTAAAAGTTAAAACAAGTTTTCTTCAAGTATGTAAATAAAATCTTGCGTTTCTTATTGTATTGAAAACAGTTTTATACTTTTATTAGTTTTACACTGTGTTTTAAGTTTCAAATTTTTGTTTTAAATCATCGTTTGTAAGTGTTGAATCATATTTTTAAAAAAATTTGTCAATGATAAAAATTGATTTGTAAAATGTATATTTAGCTCCAATGTTTTGGAAATTAGTAAAATTTTTTTAATTAAAGAGCCTTTGCAGCAAGGAATTACGCAACATTTTGGACTTTTATTTTACAATGAGTATAGGGATGAGTTCAAACGAAATTAAATTTTGCATGAGTAATATTTCCTCAAAAATTTCGTCTTTCTTGTACTTTTTTGTCGAATACAAGTGTTGCGGCAATTACGTCGGGTCGTGTGTACTTCCGCCGTTTTTTATTCGACATAAACCTGTCTTGTTTTTTCTTACTTGATTCGAAGTGCTTCATTTTTTAATTTCTAGCAGTGCTTTTTTTCTGAGAATCTGGAACAGTGAACAAATTACGCGCCTGAACGTGAACGAATCAGCTTTTCTACGAACGTGTACGATAAACTTGCCCCAAGGGGATTAATTATATATAACAAATATCATTAACACGTGTATTTGAAATATATGATTATTAATTTATAAAGAAAAGTTAAAATATTTTAAAATATCTTATTTAAATATTAAATAATATCTAAATAACTGAATATAAAATCCGAAGGAGTAAGTATAAACTGACAGATTTAGATTTCAATTTAATTCGCACAAGAATTTAAAGTATTTGAATTTTTTCCTACTGAAAAATTAATATTGAAAACGCTATTTATGAAAAACTTACGCTGTTGTACTGTCATCGTACGAGGATTTTACTATAATTTAGTTAAAAAACCTTTTGTTTTTATCATCGGAAAATCATTTTTATCAGATGACTTCCATACTAAATTTTTTGAAATTAATGTTCTGTGAAAATAAGAGAATGTTTGTAGGTCTCTTAACTACTCGCTGACTAGTTCCCAAGATCACGTTTTGTAGGAAGGACGGCGTAATCCCCCAGGAGGGATAGTAACATCGCTACTTGATCACATCTAGAACCACATAATCCGCGAACCTAAGTGCCAGTGTTTGTTCGTAAACGTAGAAATATCATCCAGTGGAGAAAATCTTATGACCAGTTCTCTCTCATGTGTTTACTTCCATTGTCCCCTTTTGCAGATTTTCACGTTCAATTATTAAAAATACGTTTGATTTTTAATGATTTTTAACGACTGCGGCTTAATTTTTAAAAGTTTGTCAACATTGACAGTTTTTCAGTAGATTCATTTCTTCGCTTCTTCATGCAGATCTTCAAACAGCTAAAATTATTAACGCGAAAAGTGAACTATAGCTGAACAGAAATCTTTAGAATATAATTCCAAATAATTAACAACCGTACAGAATGAAATTTTTAAATTATTCTGTCGATTATTATTTTCGATCCTACAATGAATGTCAAATTTATCAGCTTTTTTTTCTTCTGTCTGTCAAAAATTAAATTAAACTTTGGATAATTCACATTTCATTGGATATTATACGCATTATACGTATACTTGTATTCTAATTTAACAATAAATGATACTAAGCAGATCTGGCAAATTTTGCTCTATTTTCTATTTTCTATTTTCGTGGTAGAGATTAGAAAAATTCAACTAAATTAAAAATTTCAAAGTCAAGCAATTTAATTTTGAATTATGGTCCCTATCACCACCATGCCGCCAGCTGAGAATTAACTTATGTAGATATTTCTAGAAGGGTTGTTGCAAGATAATTGTAGCCATGATTTCATAAAACTTTAGAAACAATTTAAAAAATTATTGGAATCTTCGCGGGTCATTTGCAATTGTATAATCTTACAATAAATAAAGAATTTGTGAATTTAATTTTATAATAAGTGTTTCATCTTTACATGCAATACTAATAATGTTCTCTAACATAATACTAAAATGAAATGTATATATTATTTTATTTTTCTATGATTATTTCAATCATGATACTCGTGCTATTAATTTGTTTAGTATATTCCCATGCCCATACGTCATCATATTTATGCATTTTTGCATTCTACATTTACAAATGTAGATTCTTAATTCGTCACATAACAATTCTTACGAATGACTTTCTACAAATTTTTGCACCGTTGTTCAAGTTTGCACGGAATCTTGATTGATTAAATCGTTTCCTGCGAAATCAGGACGCTACATGGGACTTGCTGTGCAAATCTTACTTTATTCTACACTTTAAGTTTAAGTAAGTGGATTTAACGGAGCTTCCTTTTATTTTTATAGTCTCTCTCGATGTCACTCGACAAAGTATTTCTTAGAGATTTCCTTTTTTTACCACGAAGAATGATTTGTGCTCTTTTAAGAAACGCGTTCGTGCATAAGGGTAACGCGTTACGTTGTAGGAAAAACTCGAAGACACTCTGAACAAATCTCGTATATTGTTAGCAACGTTCCTTTCCCTTCTTCTTCGATGGGTTTTCTTTGACTAGTCCGGCGTGTGCTTGGACATCAAGAAGGGATTGAGATTCTAAAGTAAGACTGGGATTATATTATACTTCGTTAAATGTTGCCTACCGACGCTGCCGTGATTCCAGGAGGATCTCGTACAGGGTTTACGACGTTTACTGGAAAATTGAAAATCATCTTTCTCAAAAAAGATATCCTGAGAGAAGGAAATTCGAAAGAAGAGATTGGCGAAAGATGAAATACATTGCTGCACGAGATGAAATATATTTGTTTCGTTTATTGAAAAATTTCTTTGAAACAATTTCTGTTAAAACAGCGGTATTTGTGATATTCACATAATCGTTTGCAAGATTTTGTCGCAATTAATTTCGTTCTAACGTTCCGTTAAATATCAGATATCTATCAATTAAATTGAAATTTTGAAAAAAGGAAAAAAATTATATAAAATTAAGAAATTACCAAATATGACAATTTCATTTTTAACTAAAAATATCGTTATATGTAACGTCATACTATAGTTGTTATTCCGAGCTTTATGTTACAAAATTACAAAACCAGAGGCTTCTTTTTAACAAATAAGAAAGAATTTTTCATCTTGTAATAAATAATTTGGCGTTTGAGATTGTTCTTCAATTTTAAAATTCTTTTTGTTGTTTCATCTTGAAGTCATTCCAACTAACTGCACGTTTATATATGAAGTATAGTTGTCAACATTTTGTCAAGTGGAATGTAATAAGATTTGGAGAATACTTTCATGAAGTATGAAGATGAATTACTTTCTTATTGCATCGTACATACAAAAATATATATATATATATATATATATATATATATATATATATATATACTCGCGTATTTTGACAATTAAACAAAATTAATAATATCACTTGCTACTGCAAAAATTTAATTCCCGGTATGAAATAAGAAAAAAAGAAGAATTCCTTTAAATGTCTCTATTTCTATAAATTTCTAACTATAATCGAACTGTTTCGAACCCGAGTGAACTCACTAAATTATTCATCGTACAGTTACCTTTCTACAAATTTAAGCAGGTTACGTAGCTCCTCATCTCGTCTTGAAAACGAGCGATGAGAAATGGATTAAAACTTTTTGTTCGGGAATATCTGTGATATAAAATTCAGCTTTCATTAGAACCGTGATAAAGCAATCCTGCTTAATGATGATGAGGAAAAATGTAATTATGATGAATATGAAATGATCTCTCGCAAAAGTATATAGTTGAATGACATTAAATAATAGATGCATCTTGGAATTTGTGTAACGTAACTTTATGTAAAGAAGAAATAGAATTTATAAACTCTTTTATTCCTTATGCAAGGGCTCTTTTACATTTATGAGAAACTCTGAAGTGTAAAATTGCACAGAACGCGCATAGTATGAAAAGTATGAATATATAAATTGTTATTAGAAGCACAAATTTCAAATATTGTCTATAATTACATTTTCAAAAATACGAATCTTTATAGAAATCCGCAGTCTATTTATTATCAGTCTGTTGCAAATTCACATTGAAATCGTATCTATTGTTATAAGAATTAGAAATTTTAACGAGTTCATTGAGAAACGTTTATTTATGTATTATATTAACTTTTTACACACTTGGGTAATTAATTAAATTCCAATTAAAGAAGTATTATTAATGTAGGTACCTTTTCAGCAAAATAAAATTATATACAGATATTTGACTATACGTTATCAAAGTGGCTTTATGTTATATTTAATGTTTCTGTAATTATTGCAGTTGATAACAGACATAGTTGCAGAATATATACCATATAATCATATCTAAATATCGACAAATATATATATAATATATATATATAATATAGGTAAATATTAATAAAATTTAGTTTGTAAAATTGAATAACAATGAACAAATAACGATTGATATTTACAGTAGCTGTTATTTTAGATTTTATAAAAATCTGCGTAGACAAATGTGTAAACGAACAATTTATTTGCTACAAGCTAGAGAGAAACTAGGAGGAATAAATAAATCTGTTTCTGACTCTATAAATTGTATTGTCGGTGTAGGTCTTGAAAATGATCAATCATCAAATTCTTTACGGTAACAGAAATTCAAAAGGTTGTGAAATATGGAAACTCTTCCTATTCGAAAAACATCATCCATCTTCTCCGTGGCAATATACAAAACTATCGTGCGGCACAGTCATACACAGAAATACATAAATCATACGACGAAACTATGTGTGCTTTGACTTTCGAAGAATATTAAGAAATTCTTGTTAATTTCATTTATCACTGAGCGTCAATTAATATTTACAAGCATCACGACATTGAATGTATTGCGCTATTATATTTTAATATACATAATGTTTTATGCATACATGTGTAGAAAAATAAACTGAGAAATTTTCACACACGACACTATGCTTTTTGACTTTTACTTCTGAATTTAAATATTTCTTAAATATTCGAATCAAGTTAATTCTGAACTGGGAAGGTGCGAGTAATTGGCTGAACGTTACTCTATTTGCTAAAATAAATGAAAAATGTAGAATAATGTTTTGACATAGAAATCTAGTAGATAAATAAATCATTACGAGGCAAACACTTGAACACGATAGCGTATCATAAGTATTCTCATTGCTGATAACAAGCATATAAAAAAACAGAGGAGAAAATTCGCCAACTATTCTAAAGTTGCAACACATTAGAAAATAATTTCATTTATAACAATAATAATTTAATTAACACACCAGAGACAGAAGCGAGACGATATGAATTCGAACATCATCCCTCCGAGCGTTATCCAAAGATTAAAATCCTCCAGTGTTACCCGGAAGGAATGAAAAAAAAGAAAAAAAAACAGGGAGGAAGGGGAGACCAAAAAAAAGAAACAAAAGAGGAGGGGGTAAAAGCGAAAGCGACCTTTTAATCTCCAGAAGCGCGGAACTTCTTCCGGAACTTCTCGCAGGCTGGCGGCAAACAAAAAGCACTCGGAGAGCCGTTGAGACGAAATTTTATTTCACCAGTTGGGGTGGGGGTTGGGAAGGGGTGGCGCGCCGAAAGAGCGTTCGTTACGCCTCGTTTTCCATGGCTCTCGCAGGAATCGCCGCGGCCGCGGTAAAGGGGAAAGGAACTTGAAAATCACCGCGGCAGACACGACGCGTCTCCCCCCCCCCCCCCCCCCCGCAAACAGGAAACGCGAACTTTCACCCGCTGAATTCCTCGTTTGTGCAATTCAGCCGCGTAATCTAATGAGCAAACGCCGGGACTCGGCCGTCCGGACCCGGAAATTGAAGTATACATTATAAAACACCGCGTTTTATATGCAACTTGCACGCCGTGAAACCAGGTCGCGCATTCCTCGAAACTTGCTGCGCTTGAATATACACGCACCGCGCACGGGCCGCGGCTTTTTGCTCCTGTCCGTTTCCTTGGGGCTTCGGTAATGCCACGGGATTTCATATCGACGCGCCGTCTCGATCTGGCGTCAATTTACCGACTGAGCGCGCGTCGATTACCCCGCGCGCGGTAATTCCCGCCAATTTCGTCGGCGTAGGTGTTCGACCACCGTAGTCGATGATTTAACGTTAAATGCGCGAAACGACGCGACGGAACGTGTAATTTTTCGTAATTTTTCTCGAGTCTCTCGACGAATGTTGCGGTGTGTCGTGTTCTGTGATAATTAGGTGCATTGTTGTGCGAATAATTGAGAAATCAGGACCGAAGCAGAGAGAGGTTTGTTTCATTTGTTAAATGAATGTATATAAGTATAACAAGTTAGATTTAGGTTAGGTTACTTATTTTGTACTGGTAGAGGTTTGTTTCATCTGTTACATATCTAAATATAACAGGTTAGATTTAGGTTAGCCTATTCTGGATATTTTACACAAATCGATGAGTTGAAGTTGGTTATCAAATAAACATAAAGAAATGATGTATTTGAAACAATGATTTTAGTTTTTGTGTTTTGTCATCAACATTATTACGGTTATGTTAACCCTAAATGAAAGTTAATAATACCTTTCTCCCCGACAATCGACCATAAATAACAATTATTTTATTATCTAGTTTGAAATTATATTTACGATTGTACGACAATGATGTAAATATTTTGTTTTATAACTCCATTATGTCACGTTATATCATTTGAAAGCATTTATCTCAAAGTGGCTTAGCATTAGCTTGAATTTCATTCATGAGTCTGAATAAAATCATTATGCTTGTACCATTTTTGAATTGAATTGAACTTTTAATCAGAAAATTCACTGAAATAATACAGTACAATAAAAAATATTTAAAATATATTGTCCTGCTTTAAACTAATTAAAATATTGCATGTAATTGTAATGAATGTAATTAAAATATTGACTGATGATATAATAAAAGCTCATTATTTATAAATAAATTTGAATCGCAAGCGGCTAGGGAGTGAGGGAGAGAACAGTATAAATGCATTACAGAATTCTGCTTTTGCACTTATTAAATTCATATACAACAATTCGTTCTAATTCATTTACATTTCAATTTTAATACTTTTTAAGAATTTTAGTCATTGGACTTGTACGGTTCTTCAATTTTCAGATTATTTGATTATATTACAATTTCGTTATAAGCGCATTAATAAATCAATGACTCATTTTAACTCTGATTGTACAAATTACTATAATTAAATATTTTTTTTATCAAATTATAAAATAGTAACGTTACTATTTTATCATTATATTTACAATTATATTTAGAAAAATTGATACGACTATTCTTGTTACTTTTACTATTAAAATTGCTACAATGTACATGTCTGATAATTTCGTAAAAATATGTAGAAATCCAATTTTTCGTTGGTGAGAGCCCATCGCTTTTGTTTATTACCAATGGGTTATGCTCGTTTCTCGCCCGCTCTCATTTTCTGTATAATAAGAGCGTTTCTTGTGCGAAATCCCGTAAAATTAAATCATAATAATTTAACCCATTTTATGTGCATATAAAACCGCGAAATATTAACCCCATTAATCGTCCTATAACCTACATGTAAATCAAAATTAAATACGCTCATGTGTTTGTATAATATTTTATAAATATCTACAAACGTATGTTTTACCCTATTAATGCATTGTTAGATAATCACAGAACAATATGTCTAGGTATAGCAGTTGGATATTAGTTTCAAACTTTCTCATCACATAGAAAAATTGCTTTTTTTCTTTTCAGTATAATATAATTAATGATTGTAACGAATCGAAAAGACTGTACATGGTGAATTGTAATGTATAATGTTACTATATTTAAAAGGAACTCAAAATAGCGTTTGTATGTCAAGAAAAAAGAAAAATGACGTGAAATTGATTATTACTTTGTATGAAAAAAAAAAATTTTAAAACGTAAAATGAATTTCAAGTAATTTAAGACTGCAGAATCACTCTGCACATTACCAACATTACATTTACCGATGGAAGTTCTGTTGTGTTTCAAAATTTAATTAAGCAATTTTTATTCAAACTCGCACAAAATAAATTCGCAAATGGTAACAATTACGAAGAAAATAGACTCGCAAGTACTATGAATCTGCACGAGCTTTAGCATCGCGAATTGTGAATCGACTTTTATGCAATTTTTACATCAGAAATTAAGAGCTCGAAGCATATTTTTCCCTCAACGAGCTTACACACGAACGAAGCAATCCAATTAAAGTCAGGTTTCCATTATTAAAATCTCAATACCATCGCGTTATTTTTATTTACATTTCGTGGTTCAATTCGCTCTTTCACCAAAAACGCGGCAAAACGAAAGGAACAAAGAGAGTGTTCGCATAATCTGCATTTAAAATGCTCTATTCAACGGCTCTAAGCCGCTACGTTATTTCCAAGAGCGAAACAACAATTACCCGAGCGTCTTGTCGTTCGACCGTAATTCATCAACGCTGATTTTAGAGCAAATTTAGCTCTTTAGAGGGAATTTATCTCCTTGAGTCTAATGCCTCGTGGATGTCGCCGGTGCCAGCACTCTAGCCATTTCGCGAACCACTCACGAGCCACGATGTGAAACAGAGGGAGATGAAAGGTGTGCCATCCGGTGTTTCATCCCCGAGACAGATTCGACGAATTCCACCGGCATAGCTGGCGATCGATACTCGGTCGCTTTCTCGTGGAATTTGATTTGGTCACGCTCGAGTTCGTTCCGCGTTAAGCCTTTTATACAGCTCTCGCTTTGAAGAAAAATGTCTCCGCGAATAATTAATTTTCCCCGCCTTAACTAAGGATTAATTAATTTCACCGATTTCGTCCGAACGTCCGAACGAAGTTCCCGTGGCTCTTCCGGTGCTTCATTATCCTCCGCGGGACTATGGAAAATTGATATTCTTCTTGCAAGAGAGCATACCGAACCCCGAATCGCCGATTTTGATGAAATTTGTCATGAACGTAGTTTTTAAAAAAAATATTCGATCCATTTTTTTTTTTTTTTTTTTTTATAAGCAATGGTTAATGATGGGTGAAAATTACCCTCAAAGTTGGGGGAATATTATATTTTGTTAAATTATATTTTATTATATATTATATATATATTATATTTTGTTATATATTACATTATTATATTTCGTTAAATATCTCGGAAATTATCGAAGATACCGTTTAATTCTGATAAAGGTTGATTATATTGTTCAGTACTTACTGCTTTTTTTTTTAAATTAATATAGTATGTTATAAAGAAGTATTAAGAGTATAAGTATAAAGAGTATACTTAAAAGTAGTTTTTAAACATAATTAAACATAATTATTTTCTTAATCAAAAGAACAACAATACAATAATAATAATAATACAAATAATACTCTTTTCACATTATCAAGTTACACGATACTACCAAACATTTATTTAATAAGGACAAAATTTATTTAATAAGATACCCTTATTTTATATTATATATTATTTATTATTTATATTTTATATATATTATTTAATAAGATACCGGAATAGATGTAGAATAATATCGTGAAGAGCGATACGAAATTATGGAGATAAATGAGTAAGACTTTCATAATTAATCGAAGGGCATCTTTTTAACATTTTCATAGTTAGACCACGGATTTTTACGCATCGATAGAAAATTTAAAATAGCAAAATTTTATAATATTAGAAAAATACGTAAAATAAAATATTTAAAAAATATAAAAAATTAAAAATATTTAAAAAATATACAGAATGCTTTAACTATGTTAAAATATATACTATGTTGAAATATATCTCTGCTCGAGTGTTATTTTTAATATTAATGGAGTTTATCAATATTATTTAATTATACATTAAATTAATATTAATATCAAATTATAATTTAATTGTAAATTAATATTATTTAATAATTCAAATATTAATAGAGTTCAATATTAAAATAATATAAAAAGTTAAAAATGTTAAAAAAATATATAGAACAGAATGCTTTAACTATGTTAAATTTAGCGATTGAAATACATCTCTGCTCGAGTTTTATTTTTTCAATGCTCAGTATCTCAGTCTACTGGATAATCAAAAAAAAAAAAATCATGTTCGTTCGTATCGTATATCATTTTTGTCGCTACCTGTGCAACATACAAATAATATTCATAGATCGTATATACGCGGCTGTTAATATCGTTCACTTACGACATAATTATCCGCTGTTTCAGGAATGGATGGACTACAATCTTCAATGGAACGAATCCGAGTACGGAGGCGTGAAGGACCTTCGAATTACGCCGAACAAGCTTTGGAAGCCAGACATCCTCATGTACAACAGGTAACACAAGCTTGTCGCATTTGCATAGGTAATTTGGTCCCCCACGATGAACCGATCGGCGAATCTAATTATCTCGCGAGCAAAGTAAAAATTTCCAACGAATTTTCTCTTCGTTAAAAATATACCTCCGGCCTCTCTCCGCGAAACACACCGGGAAATTCGAATCGACGAACGGGGGCTACGCTTGTTTCGTTGAACATTTTTTCTACGATCCGTCGGAATGATCCGCGTATCAAGAAAGAGAGCAAGGAAAACGAAAGTGAAAATGAAAAAAGGAAAACGGAGGAGCGAGAATTTTTCGATACGCGACGAACTTCGTTACCTCGTCAGTGAAATTAAAAGCTAAAGCTTGGTGAAACGCGAGTTTAAAGGAATCCCGGCGTGAATTTAATCGCGAGCTCTGTCTAAGGGATTCGAATTGCTGTGACACTCGTAACCCGCGATCGTAACACGTAAAAAAAAAAAAAAAGAAAAAGAAAAAGGGGAAAAAATTGCACACCCGGATAAAAATAAACGTATTTTCAGCGTATCGTGTATCATGAATCGTTCGATTTTATCGCGTTCTAGTCATACACCGCGAATTAATATTTGCTCGACCATTTGCATTCAAACCGTAAAGATAGATAATCACCGTGTTCCGTGCCGATTTGCGATTATAAAAAGAAAAACATTGTTTTTGTAGCAACGGAAAAAAGAATGGAGTAGCCGATCAAATTTTTGCGCAAGCAAAAGACTTTGTTGTTGATTTCCTTTGAAGAAACGAAAACAAATTTGCAAATTTATTCATCCTCGATACTGTTAACTTTCAAAGTTTCTTTTCTTCTCTTCTACTTTTGTTGTAAAATAGATTTCAAGGTGTACAATCAAATTTTTATACTTGGAATCTTGTTGTCGATTTTCCTTGGAAAAGTTAAGTTTGTGTATTTTTTAAATAAATTCTACTTCTGATATGATATCGGAACGTAATAAATTTTATTATGATATAATAGTATTACAATATACGTGATTATTATAATACCATACATATTTATTATAATATGTATTTCATCATAGCCTTTTTTATTTATTAAGAAACAATCTTTTCCGATTAAATTATTGAACCATTGTTTATTGTTGGTATTATTAAAATTCTCTTATCTTATAGATACAATTAGTGAAATACGAAAATGCAAATATGAAAATATTTAAGAATTTAATTATTATAGACTTTAAAGTTTCATCTCTGCGGCACGAAAGTAATGTTTTAGAAAAACATATCATCAATGTGTTCTTAATATATTTTTATTTTTACTGTATCATTAAAATTCTTTTATCAATACTATCAATAGATACCGAGTGAAGCTCAAATATGAAAACACAATTGTATTCAGTTAAATAATGAAGAAATTCAATTAAATAGAAAAACAACTAAATAGAAAATTAAGATTATACTCACTTTAAAATTTCACTTCTATAGAACGAAAGTAATGTTCTAAACAATAGCATTGTCGTTTCGCATCATATTCAATATTAAAAGTTGGATCATAAAGTGTCGTTCTTGTGTTCTCTGTATTTTCTAATTACTTCATAAATAATCCAAAAAATCCTACAAACTTCTGCGAGTTTAGCGAGTGAAAGTAAAAATGCCAGTTCGTAAGAACAATTTCAAACAGAAATTCGAGTGTCAAAGTTCAACGACAAATCAACAACAAATGTCTGAAAACGTGGACAAACGGCATTGATCAGATCGTTTTGGAAGTTTCGTCCACTGATACTTTTGTTCCCTGCATAATTGGATCGGAAGCGACAAAATCGAATTGATTCGATACACGGTGGCGTGTAATCCGGTGTACGTTCGAGTTGCGATTACACCGCGGTTGATCGGCCGCGGAGATTAAGCCTTCGGGAACTTTGAAAGCTCGTTGCCGAATTCGGTCGATATTCTACAGTCGAGTTCCTCGGATCGGTCGAATTAGAAAAAGAAAAAAAAAAAAGAAAAAGGTTTTCGACGACGCCCGGGAAAAACCTTTGCTCCTTGTTTCGCGAAGTCGTTGGAAGGCAACGCAAGAAATAACGAAAATAAACGCGAAAGGGAGAAAAGCGCGCGAGACCATTTCGAGAAGTTTCGAGAGACCAAACTCGAGAGGCCAAACTCGGCGGAACAAAACGGAATCGAACACGGAAACGGAAGAGATATCACGGTGTAGGGGTTCGAGGATCGTCGACGATCTCGGGGTTAAAAAAAGTTACGGCGCGTTTCCGGACGCCTCGTGGCCCGAGAGGGACTAAGATTTTCAGAATGTTTCAGAGACGACCATCCCCCCACACGGCGGCTATGTCGTCGATCGCGTGAAACGAATTTACGCGCGTTTCGCACGACGCTTGCCTATCCCCTCAATTTTTCGCACGACGAAATTATTCCCTCCCCCGCCCTCCGAGTACATAGAATATAAAGCGTAAAGACGGTACGTAAACATAATCCCAGTGTTGCTTCGCATCTCTCTTAAGAAAGTTCATATATACATCGATCTACTATACATACACATATTCTCTATATCACGAACACGTATATAAATAGTTATATATTATACATACATTTATTTATATATATATATATATATACATATACATATCGGAGACCCTGAAGAGTGCATGCGTTTTCTTGAGTCCCAGTAACACAGTATATCTTGCCCAGTATATATAATATATATCTTACGTACTACCTGTATATTTACATTTCTCATTTTTGTACATATATTTGATACATTATATTATAAGTAGATCTGTCTATCTACATATAATTCATCCCGCAGAATTTTTCAATCCCAAAACCGTAGATATACATTTTCCGCGACGAGCCGCTCTGGTTCTTTCTTCTTCTCTTCAGTTGTTCGACAGTGAACTGCAAGTTTGTGCTTACTTGAATATATTGCGACCGCGTTTTCGTAGCGGGACTTTCTTCCGAAGAAACAACCGGTCGGCTCGCGCGCGTTTCTTTTCGTACATTTTGATACATAAATTGCGACAACGCAGAGGCATTGATCGCATAATATACTTCGGTCATGTTCATTTCTCCAAGATTCGCGAGGGCCACGGTGTTACGTCGCTTATGTCCAATTTATTACCGTTTCGATGAAGCTACTAAAAATGAAAGAGGAAAAAGAAAATTGAAACAGACTATTCCAAATTTTAAACAAAATGACTTCTCTCCAGTAGGTCAATTAGATATTTTCCAATCGTCCGGAAGGATCGGAGGGCAGGAAGTTTGAAAGTAAATTCCATCGCCAATTTGCCAAGAGCAAACATAGATCGTAAGAGGAGACAGCTTCTGACTGATATTTTGGGGGAGAGCACCCTGTAAAAGGTGAGCACCCATGTCGACGACTAACGCCGTGGCTTCCTCCCGTTCTCAGCCACTTGTTCACACTCAGCCTCCTAGATTAATTAGTTTTAGATAATTAATAGGCAACGCAGCAACTCTGTGCATACATACATACATAGTAGTAGGCGCCGGGCGAGTAGCACGCGGGACAACGCGTTCCGCGTTCTGCTGGCCCGCTGAACTGATACGCTGCTCGGCTGTCAGCCGATTTCCCAACGCCGCCGCGAGAATCGATCGTCGCCACCGCCGCCACCCACCCCTCGTTCAACACGCACCCCTGCCGGCCATTCCGGCGAATTATTACACGCATTCTCGCTCCGTGATACCGCGTCGCATAGCCGCGCGAGTTTCCGATCCGCTTGCTGAATAATGGATTAACGAGCGCAGCGATTTAAGCCGCGCTGGCGATCAGATCGCAGATGGGGACGGTGTTTGGATGTTTTCTATATGACACGGCACGAAGATAGAGATCGTCAAAGTACGTATATCCTCCCCGGGTGGAGGATCAAAACGGGATTTGTCGGAGACGACGAAATCTCGACCGATCGTGCCTCTAGATTCTTCTGGTTACGAAGAAATTACGGAGGAAGTTTAGAGGGAATTTTCAGACAGTTTAGTTCTGTCGAGCATGTTTCATTGAGGCATTGTGATTTGTGTTTGCGGTGTTTCAATATTAAAAGGGTGAGATTTTTTTTGAAGATTGAATATTGAAAGTTGTTGTACGAGTGATGTTTGCGAGGGTAGGGCTGGAAGGACGTGAATTGTAAGGAAAATTAATTCTTGCTAGCTTCGTTGATGGTTAAAAAGGTGTTTTTAATTAAGTACGATAATTGAGGGAGAATGGTAATTTTAATTGCTTGATTGTCTAATTAGGATTTTTAATTGGCGAGCCAGAACTGTTTTCAATTCGACTACAGCAAAATTAAAAATTATTTATTACAATATACTTACAGATTTATAAATTTTCTTCGTCTGATTTCTGGATTAATGATTAGTAATTAGAATTTTATTTTGTTTTCGTGAAATACTCAAGGCAAGTGAAGACAAATGATTCTTCTCGAATTGTCCTTCTTTTTTTTCCTTTACCTTTAGTAACAACAAGATAGACTATAAATTCAATAATACAACTCGTTCATCAAATATGCGAATGTCACAAACGTAAAACATCTGTCGCAACTGCTTTCATTTTTTAAAAAAACTCTCACAGCCCCTTTTTTTTAAAATTATCGATCAGAAATGTAATACAAACGTTAGTAATTATAAATAAACATAAATAATGAAACTAGATTCCTATAATGACACGTGATAATTAACCACAGACGACAACTTTTTGTTTTAACAAAATGCAATCATTCAAAGCCGAGTGATTACTACATAAAAAGAGCAGTCCCACAACTCCTGTCAAATGAAATCTAACAGAGATACTTTATGCTATTTTTCCACTCCATTCCCTAATTTTTCTACATTTTATCATTCTCCTGATATGATTTTCCTACGATAGGAATTCCTAATTTTCGAATTTTTTGTTGTTTCTTTTTTTCATGTATCAATCATGTATCAAAAAGTCAGAATTT
Source organism: Frieseomelitta varia (assembly GCF_011392965.1). Classification (NCBI taxonomy): domain Eukaryota; kingdom Metazoa; phylum Arthropoda; class Insecta; order Hymenoptera; family Apidae; genus Frieseomelitta; species Frieseomelitta varia. Next base: position 50,578 of record NW_025108674.1, read on the forward strand.
CATTTTCTTGAAATAAGAATTCTTCATTTTCAAACTTTACTTTTTTCATATCGTCAGTCATGTATTAACAAAGTGTCAGAATTTTATTTTCTTGAAATAAGAACTCTTCATTTTCAAATTTTACTTTTTTCATATCATCAATCATGTATTAACAAAGTGTCAGAATTTTATTTTCTTGAAATAAGAACTCTTCATTTTCGAACTTTATTTCTTTCATATCATCAATCATGTACTAAAGAAGTGTCAGAATTTTGTCTTCTTTCTTAACTAACTTGATTTTAAAATGAAGAATATTTTAAATTGAGTGAGCCACACGAAACATAACATACGTCGCGAAGGGGACACGGATTTTATCCGAGATTTCGATTCAACGTAATTATACCAACGTCGTGGTCGGAAGATCTCTCTCCTTATTCGTGCTTCCGTTCAAGTTTATCTCGAAATCACTTAATTCTCGTAATCGCGTCGATTCCGTGGAATTCCAGTAGAAACTTCTTCGAACTTCGATAGCTTGCAGGAAATCCGACGGAAAAACTATTTCGGCGCGCGAGTCGCAAAAAAGAGGCAAAAGAAAGAAAAAAAAAAAAAATAGAAAAGCGAAGAGAGAAAAAAGAAAAGGTGAGAATTGCACATGCGCGCGTACGGAGCACACAGCTCGTTGTGGAAAGTAAGAAGAGAAATGGCGGGATCACGTAACTGACGGCGAAAAGGGACAAGAGGGACGACACGTTGAATCCTCTTTCAACAGCAACTAACGATTGACCACCGTTGGTCAACCGGAGCGGTTAACAAGAGCTAGAGAATTTCGTGCGAATTGCTGTTTCCGTAAAATTGATTAATTGATTTTACAGGAAAGGGACAGATTTCACAGACTTCGATGAAACGAGTGACTTTCAAACAATTAGTATTCGTGTTTTGTAGACGTTCAAATTCTGATTCCGTTATTGACAAAGAGAAACGGATCCTTTTTTGTAAGAAATTTCTTTCCATTCGATTTTTCGATCCATTTTTTTTTTTTTTTTGCTACAAAATTTGTTCAATTATCGGAAAAAATATACTTTCGATGCTTAGATTTACAACGTTTATTTACAACGAGAAATTTTTCGTAGACTCATGAAGATTTTTAATCGCAAGAAAAGATGTAAAGATTGAGATAAAATGTTACATTAAAGATTCAAAAACGCAAGAACGAAGTTGAACAAAGCGCAAATTAATTTTTACGTGATTTCAAAGTGTAAAAATTCGTATAATTTCGTAGTTATCAAATACAATGTATTAAACGATGCTCGATGTTTCTTCCGCGGAAGTTTCAATAAGAGATTCCATTGAATTTAAATGCAAAAATAATAACTTAAAAGCAAATGGTAATGATCATATTATGCACGTTTTTGCGAACGCTGTAACTCGGGGATGATAACGCCAGAATCATTTGCATCGCGATGAAATATCAAAGTTTGCGTAATTAAACGTTTCGTAAAAAACTACGAATTAAAATGCTGGTGCTATATCGCGTTTTAATATTTATGTAATATACACAGTTATAATGTTCATGCAATTCATGTTAATCAGCACCTAAAAAAATAATCGTGTGATTGCAAATCGTTCGTTTTATGTATTACTTACAATTATGGTGTTAATAATTCTAAAATTTTGGGAATTAAAGTCATTTGAAAAACATACAAGATAAACAAAAATATAGAAATATAAAAGAAATATAGGATAGAATAAATTTATTCTATAAATAATTAGAGCGCGTCTGAAATTTTTAACTTCCTCGTTTTCTTCACTATTAACAGTAATAATAATATTCTTGTACAACAACAACAGCACACAAATCACTTTTTACGTTTATTTTTTTTCACTTTGAATTACGTATAATATTTTGAACATGCGCGTTTGTAAACAATATTTTGTTACCTGAAGCTGTTATTCAACAATACCTTTGCTGGCAGAGCGTGAAATTCCAACGCAAATGAAATACCAACAAAGGGACACACAAAGACGAGAAGAGATAGAAAGCATATCATCTTTTATCTAACAAACGCTATAAACAATATCTTAATTTCAGTTTTTAATTCCATTCTATATATTCACTTTTTAAAAAAATTCACGTTCGAATTCAAATATAAAAAAACGTGGCAATGAGGCAAACTTTGATTTCCTCGAATCCTCGAAATATTATGTTGCTTTCAAAAATATCGTTTCAAGAATTAAATGAAATTAATGTTACATCAGGCGCGACATTAACCAGTCGTATCGCGAAATACGGATCAGGGGGGGAGAGAAACAGCGAAACGAAACGTATCGGTACATTCACACATACATACCTTCGACTTATCCTTGTCCTCGAGATCTCGTGGCCGATGGAAATAATACGCATTTAACAAGAACAGTGTGCACACCCCGGGGAACAGTTATCACGAGCAGTACTTCCAAAGAGAAAGGTGTTTCCGCTCTACGAGATACTTTCAGGCGGCGCTACCGAATTTAAGCTGCTATAACCTGAGGGTTAATGCTTCAGGACTGGCGTACAGTCCATAAAATCCGTTTCAACCGAACATCCCTCCGCGGATGTACTGTAACCTTGCCACACTTGAATTGACCGAGTCCTTATGAAATTTGTAACAGTCCGATCGATTCTCTTCGTCTATCGATGAACGTTGCGTTTCTCATAAAGATTGTTTAATGAATAAATTTCGAAGCATTGCTTATTGATATTAAAATTTTGAATTAATGATATTTAATAATATTATTGTTTGGCAAACGTTTGTAACGTTTAATAATTAATAACAACAACAACAATAATAATAATAAATGAAATGATTTTCCACGCAAATTCCATTCTTTGAATTGCATTTACAAAAACGTCAGTTTGCAGTTTAACAGTTAATGATAAGAAGTGTTAATTAAAAAAAAAAAAAAAAAAAAAAATAGAAAACGGAGAAACGTATGTATACATAGATACATTGAGAGATTAAAAATATCAAGCATCAATTTCCGGTAACAGAATTGAAAATACACGCGGCGTGTAAGAGCCACGTTATAATATGTTGTTTAAGGAGGACGTGATTGAATAAATATCGTCGAATACACCAGTTCGGGTGATAGGATAAAATTTTGGTACGTAATACCGTAACATTTTCCTAACGAGAGCCGTAGGTAGAAATGAAATTTACCTCGATAAAATATGGACAGTGAAATTCCGTTGATCAAACATTGAGCGCACATACATCGTTATGTTAACGTTGCGAAAACATTTTCCGGATAACAGCCGGCGTTCCTTGTGATTTTCGCGTGTAGAATTCGATATTGTCTGATTGAAATTCTACTTTTGTTTGGTATATGTATGTCATCACAAAGTAAACGGGTATGAAATTCTTTTCTCCGCGTTGTGATTTTGTTATACTATTATTTCGACTGAATTGTTAACTATTAAGTTAGCCATTTGATATTAATTAATTTTTGTGCGAATATTCAATTTTAATTAATTTTCAAGTAAATTGACCATTGAATTTAATTCGTAAAGGTTAGATAATTGTTCGAGTCGTCAGTTCTTTACATAATTACTATGTTTATTTCTAATTCTTAATTACAGTTCCAAATGCTAATAAAAAGAAAGAAAAAAAATATATATATATATCAGACTCAAAATTTTTAGCAAATGTCAAGCTGTTTCGAAAATGGAACAGTAATAAATGCTTTGATGTTCGAGATAAATTACTACGTTCTAGCAACAGGTCGTTATAGTTTGAAAAGTGCTTCAGAGAGAGTTATTACTATTGAATAAAAAGATAAGCTGCCTTTCGTCATGTACGTATATATATATGGGTAGTTCGTTTTAGAAGTACGAAGTGGTTGAAACTTTGAAATTATTTACTGTTTGAAACAGTAAGATATCCTTTTTCATTTTTAAGTGGTGGCTAATTAATTTTTCTGTTTCCTTCAAATTAGTTCTACGGTCAATTTAAGTTTTTCAAATATCACATAAAACATTCTTTATCATGTTTTTATCAATAATACGAGATTACTTTGCAATTGATAGCAAATAACATTTTGTCACAGTTTAATCTACTTCAGCATTTATCCCCCACCCTCCTAAATTATATATATATCCTCCAATTAAAATAAAAATAAAACATCCTCTGATTAAAATAACGAAAAATCATCAACATCCACCTTGGAGTTACAATAAATTAAAATTTAATCATATAAATAAAGTAAATACCGAACTCAATCCGATCAAATCAACTTTCCACCCTGTTACACGTCCTTCGTCAAAAGTTAATGCAACACCATCCCCCGAATATAATCAAGAATACGTCGTAATCGCGTTACACGCTGTTCTTGCGGTAATCGCTCGGCTTAGTCGGCTTTGGTTAGACGCGTGTGAAATAGGATGATTGATCGCAGCGACGGTCCAAAGATCGTCGATTCCACAAGTCCGCGTTAAAACTCGCGATCTGGTCGACAGCCTTCTTCGTCGTCCTCGCGTGTTGCAGTTGAAACCTCGGGCCCCCGTTATCCGTTGATCAGGATGGCAATTGCCGGACATCAGTTGGCGGCGTTGGCGAACACGCGGCTCGCAGCGGGTGGCGCGGCTGTAATTATGTGAATAATTAATAGAGACGCGACGTCAGGCCACCCCGTCACTGCGGGCCACCGCAGCACCGGGCCCGAAACCCGCCCCCTCCAAACACGCGCAACACGTAGCTACGTTTCAACATTCCTGCGGAACCGTTGCTGAATACCTGCGAGCGCAGAACTACTCCGGCACCGCGATCAAACGCCCACCTAGACTCCAAGCCCACCGATCAGTCTGCACGCGGGACACGTACGACACGACGTGCACGCGCTGCTCTACCCCCAACGCTATGCAAACTATCGTCGCCGGGGGTTTCGACCGACCCCGGGGTCCATCCACCTCCTCTCGGTGTCATCGCATTAATTTTATACGCTGATTTTATACGCCTGATGACACCGTAGACGATGACGGGCTGATCGCGGGTTTTTTCGGATCGATCTCGAAGACCAACGTGTCTGACTGGTTGCAGGGAGAAACGAAGTTAAGATCGGAAATGAAACATGCGAAATTAGAAAAAACGAATTCGAGGAGTGTTTAATTCGATTTTTTTGAGGATTACTCTCGCGTAAAGTCAGGGTTTACCCAGAAAAGTTTTTGTTGGTTCAGGGAATATTTAATTTGATTTCAAAGATTTTTGTTAGGGTTGTTGGTAGGATTAGACAGGGCTTAGGGTTTTTGATTTAGGTTAGATTTAGGTAAAGAAACATATTTAATTGGTTGAAAGGGGAAAGTTTTAAACAGTCGTGAAATTAAAAATGTGGTAGATTCGAGGAGTGTTCGATTTTTTTTGAGGATATTTTAACAACGTTGTAGGTTCAGGGAATATTCAATTTGATTTTAAAGATGTGTTTGTTAGGGTTATTGATGGGATTAGATTTAGGTATTTAACTGGTTTGGAAAAGGGGTGTTTGAAAAAAGTTTAGGAAATATTTGATATAGTAATGAATATTGTATAGTTTGAAATAATTAATGTTGATAATCATTAATTCAAATCATAAATCAAAGACAAAAAAGAAGTATCAGTTTCAACTAATTGTCGAGAAAATATTGTTTCGATAAAAATATTTCAATGATGCAAGTTATACACGAAACGATCAATTTCTCAAAACGTAGAGTACAGATAATTCTTTCTCGATGAGAATCGTTAATATTTTATTGGATATAACGATCCCTTGCAGTTTGATTAATTGGACTGAAAATTCACCGGTAATGAAGCAGACCCAGGTGGTCAGTAAAAGAGTAGCCAGATGTCGAGATTAATTTACAACTTAATAGGTGTACTCGTTTGGATGATACCCAAGTCATAAATCGACAACGTTTATTGTGAGAAAGGCGAAGAAGAACTACTTCGATCATTAATACTTTAATAAACGAGGAGAATATTTTTCAGACATTTTATCAGTCATTTTTAGTACATATAATAGAGCATATAACGTACAAGTAGATTTCTAATGTGAATTTGAAATTGAAATTGGATTGGAATCTACTAAATAAACGAATTTTCCTTTCGGAAATTATCAAACAATTACACAATTATTTTCGTTAATATCAATTTCTATAAAATATAAATTTTAAAATAAAGAAATAATTAGGTTTAGAGGTAATTTTAAAATAAAGAAATAATTAGGTTTAGAGGTAATTTTAAAATAAAGAAATAATTAGGTTTAGAAATAATTTTAAAATAAAGAAATAATTAGGTATAGAAATAATTTTAAAATAAAGAAATGATTAGGTTTAGGAGTAATTTTAAGATAAAGAAATAATTGGGTTTAGAAGTAATTTTAAAATAAAGAAATAATCAGATTGGCTGTGCAGCTGCTCGTACTAGTCTCTTCTTCCAGATATTAACAAAACATATCCTCGGAACGGTGATTGCAAACAATTGTTCAGCGAAAAGATTTCGAGTCGGAGGCTTTCCAAATTTTCTGAATCGAGTGAGATACAATCGCCTTGAAATCGAATCAAAAAAAGTGCTCTCTCTCTCTCTCTCTCTTCTTTCTCTAGATCGAGCAGAGTGCTTTCCATCAGAAATTATTCCGCTCTAAATAATACGATCCCCATCGTAAAGTGCTTCGCCTTTAAGAGGAGCGTGTAATATCAAATTTTCGTCGGAAAATATCCTGGTGTGTGCGTTTTGGAGCGATGCTCGGGGCACGTTGTCGTGAGCCATCGAATCTCGAGCACGCCTCCATAACAAATTAATACCACGCCACTGTGAACCGCCGTGCATGGTGATTTGGCACCGTTAACTTCTCGACAGTTTGCCCGACATTTATGACGATCGAGTCGGAACATGGGTCCGTCGCCTCGTTCCCACTAGTCGCCACTATTATGCCTCTGTAACAACGCGTGCACAGCCAGTCTTTCAAATAAATTCCACTGAAAATGTCGAGACTATTTGACGATGAAGATTTTTTTGCAAGAATCTATACACAAAGCTTTGTTATTTTGTGTTGATTTATTAACGTTTGATTATCAGTGGTTCATTGGAGATCATAACAATTTAAGATTGAATTGCTGAATTTTGAACCATTTGTTTCCATGATAGATTTATACATGATTGTACAGATCTCATAATCGATAATAAAATAATTGATTTATTTATTGTTGGTTCAAAGGGAGTAACATGTTGCAGTATATTGAAACTTTTGAACTTTTGACATTTTTCGTTCAAACTCGTGAAATTTAATTTAACTTGATGTTCGTAGTCGTCTCTATCACCTCAGTTTTTAAAACTACAGCTTGGTATAAATTGTCACAGTTCTTTGTAATCCAATGACGTTATTTGAAGATTAATGGAATTACGAACGTAAAGTTTGATAGATGTCAAATATTCTGACGAAGGGAAACTTAAGAAATTCTAGATGAAGCAAAATAAGGCATAGATCAATAAAAATGAATGGGTATCATCCAACGAATTTTTCTCACCCCCAAACCAGTCAAAGATAGATTTCTTTCAACTTACGGATACTAAATTGCGTCATTTTTCACTCGTTTTACTTGTAACTGTTGTTACCTTATTATATCGTTTATCTCTAAAATAAGGTAACGAACAAATAGGAAACAATATTTTGTTGTCAGTACAGTCTCAATTTTGTTATTACAATTCCTTCTTACATCGCAAGAGGAAAAAATTATTACAAAGTCTCCCCGTCACTGCAACCAGAGTTAACTCGCGATGTTCCTTCGTTCCTCGCGAAAGCAAACCGTGACGCGGATGATGACTCGCTTTGAAACACGGGTGTCTCGCTAATTGTTCCTGAGAATTCCAAAATCACTCGCTCACGCGTGCACGTCGAGAGCGTGCGAGCGGCGCCGGAGGAAAATCGGCGAACTTGCAGAAACAGTAAGAAACGCTGGAGAAAAATGCGCGGTGGAGAGTGAGGGAGCGGGTTTCGCGGCATGGTCGATGAAACCTCAACCGCCCGAATTTCTACACGAAACACGCCCGCTTAAAACATTTCGCGTACGCGTACGTCATCTTCCGCCGGCGAGGATGTGCTCGATAGGCGATGATTGAAGGGAAACGAGTTCTAAATCGACCGGAGTCGAGGGTCTAAACCGTTTTGCCGCGTCTAAACTGGCGACAAATCGGAAACGCGAAGCGGAACGAACGAACGAAGTCGATGGGGAGAGGGTTGATCGATCGGGGAAACCCCGGGACTATTTCCGTGATTCTGACGTGGTAATTCTATCGCGAGCAACACGTTCCGCGGACAGCTGGTTTGTTAGCCGTTGACAAGCAAAGCTTCGAGAATGGCGTGTTTCTCGATTGCTGTTACGGTTGTTCGAGAGGGTATCTCTCGGTACGAACGTTTTCATCCTGTGCCTCGGACTTTTAGAGAGCCTCGCAGTGCCCTGGATAATAATCCTGGAAGCTCGAGGAATTATTTTACGACGGGCTGACGCACGCGAAAGTATACGCGCAAGAAACGCAAAGTATGGTTTTCACTAGGATAGTAAAGTAGGATATGTAACGAAGTAACGTTTATGGATTTCTCGTGTCAGGCGGATGTTCCGTGTTGCAAGAAAGTTGTAAATAAGGGTGTATTAAAAAATACAAGGTATCGCGAAGTAAGTAAATTAAACGATCCTGTTCAGAAACTTAGGACATTTCTAAGAAATGTGAAAGTACAAACACACATCTCTCTTTCAGTAAAGGTAAATTTTTTTTCAGTAAAGATAAATTTTCACATGTATCAACGGTACATGAATTATAATGCATTATACATTTTACTTACATAATGTATTATACATTTTACGAAGGTTAATGGTAGGATGTAATAATAAATCTGTAGAGGAAACCTTTGTGTAAAAGGTATGGGCCATTTTTGTTAAAATCTTATTACTATCAAGTGTACTTTTTTAATGAGCAATACAGAAAAACGTAACGAACATTTTATTTTAATTTAAAGACACGTTTTAAATCTATGCTAACTAACGAGACGTGTTCAAAGAGAATAATTTGCGAAAATGTGTACGCTCGAAATCTTATCTAATTGCAAAAGTTGTTGCGTTATGTATTATGTACTCATTTCAATTAATATACACGTAATGAAATTAATTTGTATCACTTTTGAATACTACACTCTAAAAGAGCATATTTTTTAGTGTATTTACGAGCATGTAAAATCTTAAAAACATGTGAATTTTTCAAAATATCGTACATACTCGATTAAAATTATTTCCACATAATTCAACAGTTGCTCCGTTTCAATATTAGCTATATAAAAATCATCTGTTCTAAAATTAAAAATAATCCTCGAATAATGTAATATTTTTTCACAATTTTTTAATTCTGAAATTAAATGTAATCCAAAGAGAAATGATAATTTACTTTCCCTCTGTTTGTCTTTGCATATTACATAATTTACCAATAATTATGTTTTTTTTTTTATTTCACAATTACTGAATGATCTAACTCCTTTGAAAGCATTATTATTCTCTTATTTGTCGTGAATTATGTTGAACGATCAATTTTGAAACGTTTGTCGATTGTATTTTCTGGCTCTTCTGCCGACTTGCTTCCCAATGGAACGTCATCAATCTTGAGTTCTACAGTTCAATATTGAACTGTTCCAACATTTACATAAACTTATTCAAATGCTTCCTATAGACTTCCAGTAACGTTTACGATGCATTTTTAAAGCTCACGCTCATAAAAAAGTTACAGAAATATCTTCTTATACTAATTTTCAATTTTTATATAAATATAGAATGTAAGATGCAACGTAACAAGAATAATTATTCCTATAAAACTTATTGTTTTTGTACAATAAAATAATTTGTTCTGCAGTTATCAAGCAAGAGCAAAATAGTTCTCTATCATTTTTCTTTTCTTCTTCCGACAAAAATCGAGTAGTCAATCTCATTTTATTATAGGTATTCTAAATTTAATTCTTCTGTAACAAAATAACATATTGTACGGTAGACTAAACTAATCTTCTGCAATTTTTTTTCTTTGGAAAATATGAAAAGAAAGGATAAATTCTTTCTTTATATGTTAAATTTATTTCTTACTTACAGTAATATATAAAAATACACATATGAAATGAGATATAAAATATAAATAAAATATATATAACGAGATATAAAATGTAAATAAAATATATATAAAACAAGATATAAAAATTGAGAATGTTTCCATAGTTACTAGGCTGCGGATTTTCGTGCATTTATGAACTGGATTTAATAAATGCGGAGAAATGCACGAAACCTACCCTGCAATGTGCAAAGTAGAAGATTTACTAGAATATTCAGCAGACGAAATTTCTCCAAATTTCTTAACTTTTCAATTTGTTCAATTACGTTCGTAAAAATTTAAAAATCCTCCGGCTGGTTACGACGCACATTTACGTGCGTGGCACGTGCCAAGGACTCAAAACCGAAACGTTGCCAATCAATCTAAGTTACCTCACCCTGTTTTCCCCTTCGTGTCAGAACCACAGAAAACTTCGTGCGGCCTCATCAATCACAGTTTTTTCTCCCGCGACGAGTCTCATCGAACGAATTACCAGAGAACTCGCGCGACAAGAACTCGTCGTTAATGTAATTTCCTATTTTTGCTGTGGAAAGACGCCTAGTCACCGGGGGGTGTTGTATTGAATCGATGCTAAGTGGTCATCGCGTTAATGTCGCGTTCAAACGTCCGTAGATACTGAATGATGTTCGAGGGAAGGGGTTGTCGTTACTCGCGAGACAAAGGCGAGAGAATGTCCGCCGCTTCTAACGCGACTTACTTGTTGCTCGCCGTGGTCTGCGCTTCTTCTCCTCTGAATATCGTCGGGCATTGCAAAAACAATGAATCGCGAAGCGAGAAAGAGATAGAGAGGGTAGGAAGGGTCAGTGATCTTAGAGGACAGGATTCATCCGGAAGCTAGACAATGCCCGCCGTGCAGGGATCGTCTTTGTGCGGCGCTGAACAATCGGCGAGAGGGCCGTTCCTTAGAATTTATAAGCGACGCTGCACACCGCGACGCGACGCGACGCTTTGTAATAGCGAATGACGAGGGGGAGCCTGGAACTTGAACGAGAAACGTTGCAAACGGTTTCTTCGTTTGTGTTGTTGCATCGAGCGTATATTTTGTACGGGGTGAACCGCGCGACTTGATCACTTTGTTATCGAAGACACGAAGAAACTTTGTTGGTGAAATTCATATGGAGATAATGACTTTTTTTTTTGTTTGTTTGTTTGTTTGTTGATGGAGGAATTTTGAAGATTTCAAAATAATCTCCATTTTTTTTTTTTTTTTTTTTTTTTTTTTTTAGTGAGGAATTTTTAAGATTTTAAAAAAATCTCCATTTTTTTTTTTTTTTTTTTTTTAATGGAATGGTGTATTTATCTCTTTATAAAGAAAGGTAGTATTAATCTATATATGTACGTCGAAAATTTAGTGGTTTAGGAGTAATTTTAACTTTAATTCTTTCTGTAAAATCCATTATATGAGAAATAAGGGGACTCAGGAACAGTATTGTCCCTGCCCTTGATATAAAATTAAAGCTCAAATATCTCCTAACCTATCAATTTTTTTTTTTTTTTTTTTTTTGACACAAATAGATCGAGAATATCGAGTTGCATCGATTAACAGAGCAAAAGATATATCATTTCATTTCAAAAAAGTGGAAATGATTTTGGAGCCTTCGAAATCCTACAAAAAATCATTATTTCTATATTATGACACCTTTTGCACTAAACAATTTTTATATCTTCCAAATAATTATTCGAGATGATTATCCTGTCATATATTTTTAGTTTGATTAAATCGCATATAAAGGATTTTTCTCATTAATACAAGACAATCGACTGGCATTTTGTTTTGTTATTTTTCAAGGATAAAGGAGATTAAATCTACCTTTAGTATTTTGTTCTACTTTTTCTAAAAATGAAACGTGGTGTTGAAATTGAAATTTTATTCTCCAAAGAATGAAGAAGGGATACAGAAAAGGGTTAGACAGACATGTTAACATTCATCTAAAAGTTATTTTTTTCTTCAAGTCGTTTATAATACTGCAGTATCATAACTCTAGCAATAAAATTCATTCAGAATGAATAACCAGTTCAATTTGTTTTATATTTCATGTCAAAATGTAATATCAATAAATCAGCTGTATGATTCACTGAATGTTATGACATTAATAAGTTAAATATCAGTTGATCGATAAATTATTTATTTACCAGAATACGAAATTTAGTTACTTGTAACACCAAGAATCACTCGAAAGAAAAATACACATTATATACTGTTATTAAAGAAAAAAATATACATTATTACACTGTATTATTATTACATCGTGTAATTCGTCGAATGTTACAATATTAATAAATCAAAATCACGATTGATAAATTATTTGCCTACCGAACTGAACACGAAGTCCACTTACTTCGTAATTTCGCAAAGAAAAATACTTGTAGAGTTGGAAGTATAGCTGTAAAATTTCAATTTCATTCTTCGCGCGTGGAAAGAAAGAAAAAAAAAAAAAAAATAAACAAGCGTCGATGGCCGATTACCTCGGTCGCTTTTCACTTCTCTAGCGTTGCGATTAACTCGTTCTCGCAACAGGCTGTGCTTTTTCCTCCCGTTTCCGAAAAACGTGCAACGCTCGAAATACATGCACGCGTCGAGGCGTCGCCGATTGTTCGTCGGCGCGCGACGTCGCAGCGAGCGCGAACAAAGGAGGAAGACGGGCCGTTTTATATAACGGCTTGTGAAAGAAAAAAGAAATTCGCCGGTGTCAATTACAGACTCGCCTGCCTCTCTGTTTTTTCCCCGTTGGATTACACCGGTCGCGTACTCCGCTCTCGCGCACGCGAGACGAAAAGAACGCGGACTGGAAAATTCCCGTGGCATTGTCCGCGCTCGAGACGAGACGATTCGAGTCTCGTCTGTGCTTGAATCGGTTTATCGGATGTCTGAGATACCGTGCAATTAGTTTCCTGTGGTACGCGCAACGTTAATTTTTACTCGGGAGGGCAAGGATTTGTAATTTTCAGGATTTATGTCGTTTATTAATTTTCGGTCAACGTAGGTTAACGACGTAATTGGGAAAATTTTTTAAAAACTTTATTTGAACGTCGCGCAATAAAAAATTCCGTTGTTGAACGAATAGTTAGTGTATAATTGGATAGTTTGTATAATAAGGTGATGATTTTCCTTTCTTCTAGATTTTCTTCTCAGTGAAATCGATCAACAGACGCTTGTGCATTTAATCGCGTACTGAGAGAAATTTGGTTTAAATAAACACGAGTAATTGTACAGTGGAATTCCATTTATGTGAATTTGTCAAGAAACAAATTTATATAATATTATCTAATTGTAAATTGGTGTTTATATAATATTATTCTAATTGTAAATAGTAATTATATAATGGAGTTTGCTAATTTTTTCCATTATTATTTTTCTAATTCACATATGTAATGGGAGTTCACGTTTGAAATGAAATGAAGTAAATCAACAAAAGTTTAGTGATAATTAACAAAAACCTCATTCCAATCATTATTTATTATATTTTATACATTTAATTATTATATTTTATTACATTATTCAATAATTTAATTTTTTTATTTATTTTATTTATTATTAATACAGTACATTAAATGAAAAAATAGATTTGAAAATTTAGTAATTAAACAAATCTCAGGGGAGACACATATATTACAAGAAATGGTTATTCATATTGATAAAAAGTTATAGTAATGCTTGAAATTTTATTTATTGTGGCAATTCCACTATATTAATTGTTATGAATAAATGAATCTACTTTCTATTCAAAGTATTTTAAAAACTTAGATTATTAAATTATTTCTCTTAAAAAATTTATTTGAATCACATTTTATTAAATTTCTTTTATTCTTCTTGATAAATGTTGTGATAAATTGTGTAACAAATTTTAAACTTCGTTTTTTTTTTAAATTTAAATTCTTTCTTTACTTTTTTTAACATTATGAATAATTGTGAATAATGTAATTATTGCAAAGATAGTTTTCTTGCATTTTATCATGAGATTATCTAACGACGGATATGACGTGGAGAGAAATTTAAAATTAAATATTCACATACTGTTTAATAAATATCTTTTGATGGGAACGACCGAAGTAAAAATGAATTGGATTTTTAATACGCGTGAAATACATATTTGAACTGTTTAAAACACGAAATTATTTGACCAATACGCGTTTTATTTCATTAATTGGAAACTTTTCACAAATATAATATTACAATTCCTCTCCAATGCTTGTGGCAGTGTAATTTTGTACATTTAAAAATTAAAGAGTATGTTATTAGAGTAAAACGTACATTTTTATTAGACTCTCGATAAATCTAACAAATTCCAAAAAATTTAATTACAAAAAAAAAAAAAAAAAAATGAAGGATCTGTCTACTAAATTCCACGAATTTCTAATCGTATATTTAATATGCACGAAATATAAAGATTTCTCTGTGACGTATCAGAAATAAATAAAAATAAATTAATAAAATAAATGGTAATAAAAGAGTAACTCGTAAAAGCTTCTAAAAATAACAGAAATAATATCCGCGCGTTTGATTACGTGATTAATTTCTTTCTTCGGAGGAACTCGAGCGCAATCGTTGGCTATCGATTCTGATGGCCGTCCCTTTTCATGATTCCTTTTAATGATCGGTGACCAAGCCGATTCGCTAAACAGGCTGCGTCGAATACTCCGCGGAAGTAGTTGAAAGTACTTAATATCCGTTCGACACACTTCTCCGGGGGAGGAACTTGGACAACTATTCCAACGGATCGAAAGTATTAAACGGCGAGGAACGAAATTCGAAAGTTGAACGACGAGCGGAACGATGGTGTTTCAAACTTCGACGCGGTCCTTGTTTCGACCAGGAACCCGTCGAATCCCAATGCGTCGCATATAAACGGTGGATTTGCAACAACAGCGCTGGGACGAAAGTATTCGCACGTTCAATGCGAAATCGATATTTTGCAACTTTACGAGGAAAATCGTATGACAATCCAGTTGATGGCCCCGTTTTAAAGCGCGACTACTTTTTCTTTCCACACCTTTACTGCGTTTGTTTTTTTTACAAAATGTTCGAAGTTTCGCAGTTTTTACAATTTTTAATAAAATATTACAAAATATTGTATTTTCAATATTTTCTTGAAGTTTGAAATCGCTCGAAACTTGATATACGATTTTTCCTCCCTTGAATTTTGAACATTGGAATTAAATAGTAAAATGTTCTTTCCTGCAATTTTTTATAAATCAAACGTTATCTGAAAAAAAGTGAAAAATTGTTTTCGTAGTCACATTTATCATTTTGAAAATTGAAATTGCTCGAAACTTGCTGAACGATCTTTCAACTCGTTCAACTTTGAACATTAGAGTCCAAATGATAAAGTGTCAAGATCTTTCTTAGAATTTTTACAATTCAAACATCATCTGAAAAATTGCTTTCGTAATTTATATTTATCACCTTGAAAATTGAAATCGGTCAAAACTTGCTGTACGATTTCTTTCGGCTGCTTCATCAAACTTTGAACATTAGGTTTCAATGATAAAATGTTGAGATCGATTCGAACTTTTGTCGTTTGAAATCCAATCAAAAGATCACAGCAAAGCTTCAAAGAAAGAATTCAGTCTTCGAAATCATGAGGAATCTAGTCGTGAACAAAATTATTCAGTGATCAAAAAATTTAATACTGTCTGTATCGTAGGTAATAAATTTGTAAGGATATAATTTTATATGTTTGTAGAAAAAATATTTTATTATAAAATATTCAAACTGTTACACAACAGTTCGAAATATCGACAGTCCTTCATCGAGTCTGAATATTCGCGCGTTAATTCCGCGTTTGTGTAACGATCGCCGTCGCGAGACGGAATCAAAGCTTTTTTTTCTTTCCTCGGTATGACCACAATTGGTTTCGTATTAATTCGTGAATTATTATGTCGCTTGGAAATTATCGCGACGCGGTTCCGCTTCTCGTTGAATTCCTTGTTCTCCATTCTTTGCGAGAACAATCGAGCGACCTGTGTGCGAAATAATAGTATACATTTTCTTGTTTAATTGCTGAGCAAATGACCGTAATTTCGTTTGAATTGGACAAAGATTTGCCTTGTCATTTCCACTACATGCGCCGATTTTCGGGTGTAATTATGACGCGTTTTGTTTCCTCTTCCTTTTTGGAACGACGTAATTCGCGTTCGTTCTCTTTCTTTCCTTTTCCCTTTGCGCCGTCTGGTTTTGTCTTTTGTTATATCTGCGAATCGACGATTCATATCTGAACCTTTGGCTTTTCTTGTTGGACTCGTATAACTTCCAAAATATCGTGTGTATAAACCTTAAAAAGAGAGATATTGCTTATGTAGATAAACGACTACGTTCTTAAAATTTTAGAATTTTATTTTACTATAAAATAATAAAAAATATATTTGTTATTTGTTATATACATGTCCGATTAATGTGAAATTATTACGCGTTAAATGTTAGGTAAAATGTTTTCAAGTTTAAAAAAGATTGAAAAGCCCTGATAACCACAATTTTAGTGATGAGAGAATGCCAGTTTCGAATGCGTGAACTATAATCGAATAACGCAGCAAAAGGGTTAATTCGTGGAAATTAGAAACAAGACAATATGACGAATTATTATAGATGAATACAATTGTATTCTATGCAGTATATTAATCAATTTAATTATCCTTTTATTAAATAATGCAAGTACAAGTAAAATTAATCTTCAATGATAGAAAATTAATCTATTGTACTTTTAATCTCGTCAAGAGATTGAATATGTCTCGTGACATTTTATCTATTAATCGAAAAATTCGAATATAAGATTTCGAAGATTAGTTATTGCTTGGAAGCAATATTTGTTGCATAAAGTTGCATGATATTTTTAAAGATTCATGTTTATAAATATTTACAAAATGTTGTTGACACTTAATGGCCCATATCTTTCACAAATATTAAGCAATCGACAATATTAATTATAATATTAATTATAAGAAAGTTTGTTTAGCTTTGGAGTAAAGTAAAATAACCTTTACTAATTGAATGATAGGTTGTGTTAGAAAACGAATATTCATAATATTCATTACAAACAAATTGAACATCAATGAAATAATATGAAACATCGTTTTAATGTTTCAAAACGATCAGATTCGTTAACTATATAGTATTATAGCATTCAACAACTATACATATAATATTTAATGATTAAATTAAAGTTGAATATCAACTCATTACGGACCGAATAATAGTTTATTGCAATTAATATTATACTAGTAACATAGTATAAAGTTGAAAAATTTTTAATATTATAATACTAACAACTAAATGTTAAATATATTATGTACTATATTAATAAATGTAATACAATAGTCAACGTAATATTAAAAATTTCTTCCAATTTTATACAATTCTCTGTATGCGAGGAAACTGATGAAAACTATTTCACTTCGCAAAGAAAAATTGCAAATGAAACACATTTACACAACACTGATTCTTATTGAGTTGAATTTCCAGCATATTTTTCCACTCGTAATCATTCACCGAATTAGTCAAACCTCTAAAATGATAAAAATATCGTTTCACCTCGCACAGTATCCCTGTATGCAACTTTCTTGTATCAAGAACTGGTCTATTTGCGCGATACTATCCCGCAAATCGAGCCGCCCGATTGTTCAGTGGCATTATTTCCAGTGTCCAATGGCTGCGAATTATCTCCGCAGAGAAGCATCCATTCGCGACTGACGAATTATCCAGGGAAAAAGCAAGGAACAGCACTTGGAAACGTGTGGATTTCCTAATAAATCTCGGGCTGTAACGTATCGCGGGCATTTGTTCAACGGCCGTAAGCAGAAACCGCTCGCAGCTGTTCGCGGGGCGCGACGTGCTATGCGCGGCAACAAAGAGACGAAACGGATAATAATCGACACATTAAATCGCCACAATAAGCCCCGACAACCGTAATTTCGGTATTTCGCGAGGCCATTGTTAGGTTTGACAAACGAGCGACGAAACGCGTCTCGTTCGTCGACTTTTTAAAACACCGGAGGGGGGAAAAAGAAAAAAAGTGAAATTCAACGCGACGACGATCTTCGAGTTGAACCGCGAGCCCCAATGAAGGGTAAAACTGTACTCGCTGCACTTTTAATAAAACGCCACGATTTCACTGTTTCGTGAGACAGCGATCTATATGGCAAGATCGGTGGCTGTGGATTATGAAAAATGAATGAAACAAATACGCTTCGTTCCTTGTGAGAAATTAAAGTAACAGATTTTTTGCTATCTCTTCTTCTCATCTGGGTTAGGATTTTGATACACTTGACTTTTTCCAGTATTTAATAGTTAATGAAATCTTATCGATGAATCTGAATATTTCTAATTTTTATATTTATTAGCAGGTGTGTTTAATATTTATTTCTATATTTGTTAATATATTTTAATACTTTTGTTTGATATTATATTATATCACGTATTATTTTATTTAAATTCATTATATCAATTTTCTCACTCCGTGTTTAACTTCGTTGCAAGACAACAGTAAAAATAATATTTTTAGAAAGAAGAATATTGCGAATTTTGATCTTTTGATACCGATCTTTTGGTTGATAACTAACAACTCTTGTCTTTACTCTCCTAATTGCCAGCATTACCCCTTCCACTCGATTTCATGCAGTGGAGGGGATAGCGGTAGCGATGAGGAAAGTAGGGGCAAGGACTGCCAGTTAGCCCGCTCTGTTCCAATATATCTCATAGTTACTCTACGAATGTTTATGCAATTCTGTATTTCTTATAAATATAAAAATAAAACCAAGAATAAAAAAATAAATTTTTCAAGTAACATCATGTATTAACTGTTTTTTACGTATTAGATGTATTCTATGCATTTTTTCCTCTTGAAATATTCTATAAAATTACGTAAAAATGTTTTTCGATGTGTAGAAGATGCTCTTGCTCAAAAATTCCTATTGAGTATTTAACTACCAAAAAAGGAAGTTGAAATTCTGTTTTATTCGTGTTATTAAATCAGCTAGTTTTATTGAAGAATTAAAGAGAAGGATTCTGTGCTCAAGATTCTTTATTATCCACTTTTGATTCCTTGTTTCGATCCTCTTTACGACAATTTTCGATGTAATACTTAATTATCATGCGGAGTTGTATTCATTATTTCAAGTTTAAATTGAATCTTATCAATTAAATTTTTGTACGATGTACACGTAACAGGTGCTAGTAACATTATTTTTTTCCAAGAATATTAAAATTAAATTGTAGTCATCATTCTGGAAGGATACTAAAAGAAAATTATAGTTTATAGCTAAAATTATAGTATAGTCATAGATAACAATTACTACTGGATCAATGATAATTTAAAAGAACATCTATTCTGTAATATCTTAAATATTTTAAATGCATTCAAAATGTATGATTTGAATTATTCATTCTCTTGTGAAACGTGAACAATTGATTTTCAATCTAACGAATTTTCAACCTAAATTGTTACGACGATAGCGTTTAGATTCCATGTATATGACTTATTAATCGAACAAGTTTGTCAGATATTACATATGGAAACTATCGGATGTGCACAGTTAATTTGAACCTAATAGCAACAGAATGTACTTGTAGATGGAAATTATGGCAACTCTCTGCCTTTAACGCGACAACACTGGTAATGATTTCGTTGTATCCTGAGCAAATAACGATTATCACGTCGAATCGCTAATAATTTGAAGTAATTGTCGCTAATCGATCAGTCTCTGACAGATGTTTATCGGTTGTTACTATCCACATTGGCACAGTGAAAAGTCATTGCAACGTCGATTTGTTTGTAGACGTGTAGTGTTTGATTATGCAATCACTGATGTGGAGCTATATTAATTACCGATGCATCTCTCGCGTTGCTAAAATTTGGTTGCTATTCGATAAGATCGTATTTCCATGAAGAATTATCGAAGAATTAGATACGTAATTCTTTTTGTTCGCAATTGAAACTGAATAAGTTTATACTATCTTTATATCTCGATTCAATCAAGGTGATCTTTCTTTTTTCAAATCAACTGTGTAAAAGTGAGAAATAAAAATAGAAACGATCTGTCGGTTATAATTAGTTGTATTTCTAGAAATGTAAATATAAATTTTCTGTTTCGGATTTTTCATTCTTCTTTGTACAAATTTTATATGTGACTAGCCTTCTGACGAAGTTATTTTAGTACCATGAAATATTTCAAAATTGTCCTTCGATTAATTTTTTTACAATTAATTATTTTCTTTTTTCTATATTTTCCCGATGAGCGTTTCTTGTAAGAATTTTGTCTGCAAAAAACACTATTTACTAAACAGACTATTAAAACTTCAGTTCAAACAGAATAATTTTTTTTTATTTTAATGAATATTTCTATTTATTTGTAGTAATTTATGTAACATGTTTATATAGGAACCATTAGAATTGTCATTGTATAAATCTTATAGTCTTGTTATTTTAATTGACATTTTCATTTTATTTCATTAAAAATTCAAAATGTGGAGAAAAGAGCTTGAACTTTCATCAATTCGTAAGAAAATCAAATATTTGCAAAATTAAAATGATTAACGCTGAGTGCTAAAATTACAAATGTATATAAATTTTTTGCCTAAATTTTGCAATAAATAGCAAAAGCAAATTTGCTTTTCTACGACTGACGAGTATACCCGACATTAAACCAAAAAGGGTCCATCTTTTCGTGACTATACTCGATACAACCGCTTAAGGGGTTAAAATATCTTTCTTCCTTCGAACGCGACAGACACGATCCTAAACGACACGAGCGTGTGATAAATTCCTCAAACGGAAAGCGCGGCGTGTTGCGAGCACTCGCGGTGAAATCGATAGGAACTCGCACCTCGCGTCTAGACGTATTTCGACGAGTGTGTCGTCGCGAATCCTCCAGGGTCGTAGCGACAACGTTATTCGGATGCTTCTCGCCCTTCTTTATCCACCTTTCCCGCGAAAGGGAATACACTAGCCTGGCTGGTGTAACGTCGGAATTACTCTCGCGCAGGTGCGCAAATAAAAGCAGCGGGGGCGTTTTGATGTTCCCGAAGCTCTCGCGGATGCATATCGGGCCGTCCACCCTTCCCACCCCACAAACCGGGCGTCTTCTTCGCGTCTTATCTGTGAGACACTCTCGAGAAGCGCGCGATAAGCTGCTTTAGCGGACAAATCTCTCTCTCGCGGAACGCGGCAGACGCGCGTTGTTAAATTGCGAAACTGATTCTCCAGGCGAGCAAGTAGACTCCAGCTCGGCGTGTGGCCTGTAGGATGTATAATCGACAGTTTCCCGGGGGTTTGAATTTCGACTTTTGAATTTACATTGTACGGATTTGAATCATTCGTTTATTTATGCGCGAGTGACGATATTAATTCGACTTCGAACTTGTTGAACGCCGTTTAAGGAAAGAGAGAACTTTGGCGTTTCTTTTTTTTTTTTTTTTTTTTTTTTGTTATTGAGATTGATATTTTCGAGTGTCTTTGATCTCAAATTTGGAGCGTGGTGCTTTGTATTTTGATTTCATAATTGTAATTTGGCAGCTGCAAACGTCTCACGTGTCATTGGATCAGATTTAAAAATTATTATAAATTATTATAATGGTGGTATTATTTTGTCAGTCAAAAAAGGGAATTTAAATAATATGGTTTATTTACAATAATAGTCAGAGCAAAATTCATAATTAGATGAATCTGTGGAATACAGCTATAGTTATTTCCTTTCGTCTATTATTGAATTTCAATTAACTACTATTCTTCCAGAAGAACGATTATGGACTAGGTTTTAAGAATGATGTCCATATTTTTGAAAATTCGATGACAGTGTGTTTCACAAAGATTTGATTAACATTCTTCAGCTCACATCATTCGAATAAAATTTCTCAAATAAATAGTCACAGTTTTGTGCTTTTGTAAGTATGTAGTGATACATAACAATATTAAATACTGAGTTAATGATTCTTATACTATGTCAATAAATAATAAAAGATTAGATTAATACGTTATAGGTACAATAATAAAAAATATATCTATAACTGGAATTGAAGTTGATTTTATTGTTTTAATATATAACAAGAAATAAGTAGATTAAAATTTATTTTCAATATTTTATATCATAACATTATAAAAATTGGAAAAATTTTCACACGAAGACTGAAATATACACGTATGTAGATAAAGTGGTGAAATCTTATTAAAATACACAAAATTTACATATTATTTGATATACGTACAGAAATTTACTCTTATTATAAAATAGATAGATAAGAAAGACAAACAGATAAATATAATAAGGCAGAAAATTTGCTTTATTTTCAATTTATAGATATTACGAGTGATATTATATCCATAATGTACGTCACAAAAATATACTATAATGCTGGAATTAGCCTTTAGCTTTCATTAGCCTTTAGATTTCAACTTCACTGTAAAATCACTCGAGCTTGCTCGTTAGTAATTCACAAGCAGATTTCGCTCTAAGAACTTAATAAGCTGCTCTCTTAGGGATAAATATAACAGCGAATAAAAATATTTCTATCTCGTGAAACGTGCTGAGATGTTTCTCTTTGTGCTCTCTCATTGTTTTAAATGTCGCTTCGAATTCTTTTTGAGGGATTAGCTTGCAAGTATAGAGATATTGGGAGCACATTATTTCTTTCAACTTTTCTCTTTCTTCGGAAGGCTTGAGAGAATAAAAAATATCTCAAAGCGATTAGTATGTTCCTAACATTTATTCTAGATCTGTGATATTTGTACATTCTTTATTTATTATGATTGTTCAACTTGTTAGAAGTGTATAATTTTTCTATTTGTAGGAAAGTATATTTAAGAAAGAGTTGAAATATTATTTATTAATCTTGAACAATGTATTTGCCACGAAATATATTTTTAATCAAATAAATTGAATTTTATAAGAATTAGTTTTTATGCAAACAGTTCTTTTTGGAGGAAGTCTTCGAAAAAGTTTCGAATGTTACTAATACACAATGCTATTCCTTAATTTAATTTTAATATTTTTTTTAAATTGATTTTGTACATAAAAATTGTATATTTATATATTTTACTGTTTTTCTTAACAAAGAAGTTTTCTTTTAACAAAGAAGAGAACAGAATCCTGAATTATTCCGACTAGAATAATACTCAAGTTTGGCTAATCCTTTGGAATTCACAAGTTTTCGCAAGAGATTTACTTTTCAAAAAGGGAAATTACTGAGAAAATTAAATTATACAAGATAAACGAGAAGGAAACTGGCAGAAATTTTAGTTTCAGGAAAATTAAAATATT
Organism: Frieseomelitta varia; assembly: GCF_011392965.1. Lineage (NCBI taxonomy): Eukaryota > Metazoa > Arthropoda > Insecta > Hymenoptera > Apidae > Frieseomelitta > Frieseomelitta varia. The sequence continues at coordinate 73,947 of NW_025108674.1, forward strand.
CGAAAAATTCATTTCTGTTTACAGTAAATTTTTTTTAAATTTTCCTTTATTTTTCTCCATTATATATTATGCATAAATTCCCAGGGAGCTTATCGAATTAATCTTCTGGATGACTTTAATGGTTCATTTGCGCGAACTCGATACACGAACTTTTAGATTATTATTCACTTGAACGAGCACGAAACGCTCTTCAACTTCCCTTCCTTTGGAGAAGGTTGAAAGTTAAAGTCGTCGTTTAGAATAAATAAAGTAAAGAAACCAAGAGAGAAAAAAAACGCCAAACATCTAAATTTTTTGCTCTCCTTCGTGGTCATTTTTAGAAATTCTGCGACCGATTAGCTATATTAGTTAAGTATTTAAACTATTTTTTCCAAATTTTGCGCTTGAATCATCGATAGTTTCTTTCTATTTATATATTTGTGTTTTCCCAAAGAAATTCTACCAAACACTCTGCAATTGAAATAATATTATTTCAATAAGACTTTCTCACGATAAAACAAGGAACGAAGTTAAAAACTTATATGTCCCCTATTGAAATACATTAATTATCTTCTTCTTGCTAAAAAAAAAAAAAAAAAAAACCTAGAAAAGAAAAATAGAAAACAGTAAATAATCGGTAAGATATCGACAATAAAAAAAACCTTTTTCTACTAAAATATAAATCAATAGTCTTGTTCTTGCCAAAAAAAAAGACGCTGTAAAACTAATTGAAACAAATTATCGGTAAAATATCGACAATTAAAAAAAAAAAAAAAATGAAATCGCGACAACAGAAATACAAGAAAAATCACCGCGGACGAGGTTGACGGCGATAATTAATGATGTGATATGAACACGTTAGTGCGGATGAGGGTTTCGACGGGACGTACCAAACAAACGTGGTGGTCACGCATAACGGCAGTTGCCTGTACGTTCCTCCGGGCATCTTCAAGAGCACTTGCAAGATAGACATCACTTGGTTCCCCTTTGACGACCAACACTGTGACATGAAGTTCGGATCCTGGACCTACGACGGCAACCAGGTACACTACTGTCTCCACTAAACACTAAACACGCTCAGAGTACACACAAAGCACCAAGAGAAAAGTCTCTCTACTCGTCCCGAATTCTTCGAGTGGCGCGTCGAACGCGCCCGCTTCCTTGGACAATACGAGCCGTGGCTTCGAAATTTTGTCGTTCATCGACCTCCAACGCGTTTTCCCCAGACATCTTCGAAACGTTCCCGTGGAGAGAAACGACGGTTTTCTATGATTCCGTGGATTTTTATTTCCTGCACAGGCCGAGTAGAATAGATAACCGAACAATGAGAGTTTATTCGAGATGCCGGATTAAGATTTTTATTTGAGATTTGCTTGGAAATTGATTCGAACATTGAACGAAATTTACTACGTTTCGACATCATTTATTGAATCATTATAGTTATAATTCTTTAATCACTGTGTAATAATTACTATCATTTTAATCTACGAAATTTGGTTGATATTCAGCTATTTAGTTATTTGAAGTTGAGTTTGTGATAAAACGTGTGCGAAAATTTTTATTCCTCGATGTTTCTTAATAATTCTAATAGAATTACTGCATATCGTATTATATACATAATATTCCGTTTTTAGATATAAATTATATACATTAATGTATGTTAAATTATATTCCGAAACAACATTATTATTATATTATTGTATTATTGTACGGTATCATTTAGAAATATTAAAATTTCAGAATTCTAATTCCAATATTACAATTCCGAAATCTGACATTACGTTAAATTGAAATTCTAGCGTCGCGAATATTCTAATCTATCACATCACACATTACAAAACGTTACATCAAATCGCAGAGTCGAAGGAAAGTATCAAATTTGAAAAATTTTCCAATTATCGCTGTCGAACCATCATTCAAACGTGCAGTCACTCCACTGAACGGAAGAAGGTTCGATGAGTCAGCGAAAGAAACAAAGATCGTCGCGTATTGTCAACATCGACGTCGGTGTGTACTCCCGAAGAACGACATAGTGATTCGTAATTTGGCGGGCACTCGGTGTAACGAATCGACAATGGCGGCGATGACCTATCCGAACGTTCTTCTGTCTTGAGTAAAGTCTCGTTTATCGCGCGAGTCGGTCGTCTCTCGACGATTCTCTCCACGGTGGCGATCCGTTAGTGGGGGGACGCGAAAATGGAGGGGGCCCCGGTGACAACGACACCGACGAATCTCGATCGCCACTATATCCCCAAGGTCCCCTGGTCCACCTTACTCCCCCGCCAGCGGCGTCCTCGCGAAAGAAACTGATCCTCTTGATCCTACGCCCATGGACTGCCTCCCGAGGCTTCTTTGTCCGACACAAGAACTCAAGTGCAACACAATAGCAAACGCTCCATAGATAGCCGTTCATTCTCACGCTTCGTAGCTTCAGCTCGGATCTTTATATATAATAATACATAGGTATATGATATTATATGATGCGATATTATATTATTTTTATATATAGATATATATATATATATACACATTATATTCTTTACGTGTATATGATACATGTGATACACGCACATGCGCCAACGTACGTGAAATATCGAGAAGTGTGGGTGGGGGAGGGAAGAAAGGGTGGCCAAGGGAAAAAAAGGCGCTCGTGAGATAATGGACAAGGGATACGCGATGTCCTCTCTCGCTGTTCTTACTCGTTCTCCCTTCTCTTTTTTTTTGTCTTTGCGATTGAGAAGGAATTTCGTTGACTGGGATGGACATGTTCACACGCAACAGATTTAAATTTCCCTGGGTAAGAGGTTGTACTATTGTGTTTAGGTTTTTGTTTTAGCGTTTTTAAAAAATAGTATTTTATGTATGGAAATGGAGATATTTGAAAATACGTGTAGCGTGTTCTTATTGGGTCGTATTAATGCGTTTCGTGTCGAATATTACGGGAGAGATATAATTTTTCTTTTTATATGACACATGTGATTTAAAGCAATTGATCTTGATATTACCAGTGGTGAATTGAAACTTTATTTGTTGATGCAGTTACGAGGCAGGGAAGCTGTAAGAAAAGCATTAAAATAAAAGTATTTCTTCTTAAATATTTTCTATCTAAATATAATCTTAAATATTTAATATTCTTGAATATTTGAAATTGTTTTTAACATATGAGTTTCTAAAGTTAACTTGAAGTTTCATCGAATAAAAAGTGTATATATCGAATAAAGTGTAGGACTAAGTTGACCAGTTGGTGATAACGAGTCTTATTATAGTATAATATTAAATGTTCCTTTTTTATACTTAACTCGAAATCAACTTCAAATCGAAAGAAATTTATATTATTCAAAAGACTGTTTTCGATCCAAATGGAAAGATAGAAGAAAAGAAAAAATCAAATTTTTCATCTAAGATTTCTTTTTCGAGAAATTCAAGTTTGTCGAACAATTGATTATTATAATATACTATTTGGCTAATTTTTGTAATTGGAAATAATTTTAATTTCATTATTTGATTGCCGAAGAATTCCGGATTGGGCAAGAGTAAATAATTAACAAAATGTAATAATTAACAAAATAAATAATTTAATAAAATGTTACTCGGCAGCATTATTAATTTTGCACAGCGTGAAAGTACAATATTTAAAATTATCAATGCGTAAAATCCCCATATTTTTTATACTGTATTCACGTAATACGGATTTGCATAAATATCTGTAATCTGCTTACAATGAGACTCGCTAAAATCTAACATTACAAAAATTAATTATCGAATGAATTATTATTTATTATTAATTAAAATACGTTGATATTAATTGTTAAATCAATTCAATTCTCGACTCATTTTGTCATAATGTTCCCCATAAAGGTGAAAGATCAATCAATAAATAATTTAATCAATAAAAGTTCTTACTAATCTTTGCCTAATAGTAAATTCGTGATAATAATAATTTATATTCTTCTCAAGGATGAAATTAATTATTATTATCATGTATACAGTGAAATTCTAACTTATATTCTATATTTGGCACTATTTTATATTGCTAAGCAGATTGCTAAAACCATTCGCCTTAACTTAAAGAATTAAAGACAATTTTGTATTTTACGCTAAAACTCGCTTGATATTTTATTTACCATTTCATTCAACTAAAAGCTTCGCTCTGATTAATCGGTATCCCACCGTAGATCAATGGAAAATAAATGATCGATCAGGATTCAGACCTTTAAGCTATTATAGTTCGAATATGTTTCATCGTCAATCAAAGAGCGTCTAATACTATCGATTACTGTTTCCATCAATAATTGTAAGATTATTTATTTACTCTTTATACAACCGGCGTGTTTTAGAATTAATAAATCATTTAGAACTTTCAATGCATCGATGATTTTCCACAAAACGCGATAATCTGTTTTGGAGAATGAGTAGAAAATTATATTCTGATTTGACAGATTCCATGTACTTTTGATACGTATATTCAAAATGATTTTCGTCCTGCATTCTGCAAAATTACTGATTTTATTAAAAATTGGATCGAAATAAAAATGATATTTTGTTTCGTGATTAAATGATCGCCGAAAAGAAAGAAATGAACGACGAATGACATTAAAAAATTAGTATCAAGAACGTACCAAGCGAAGATGTTTTACTTTCGAGAAAATTAAATTCAAAAGTTCAGCAGCTGCGAGGCGATTTTTAAACATTTGAAGTTAAAAATCTACTTTCTTGAGAACAAAGTCTTAAAAGAAGAAATGTTGTTCTTTCCCTTTGGCTTATTTTTACATGTACAACGTATAAACAAAAAGTTCCTTGGAAAACTTCCGTGAAAACTGCTTTTTCTTTTTTTTTTTTCTTTTTTCGTAATTTTCATCCTTGAAATAGTCTACGATAACGTGCACATTTACTCCAGAAGTGGCAAACTCGAAAAACGTGATTTTAGTCATCGTTATGAAAATTCCATCTTATTTACAATTTGAATTATGTATGCTCTTCCTGATTTATGTAATACAGTGTTACATTTTATAAACAGATTTTATCATAAATTTTCCCTTGATTATCATCGCGAAATAAATGTGTATTACCTTGATTTATGCTGTTTCCTTAATTGAGAAAATAATATTTAATTTTGTTCAAAACCATCGATAATTTACAAAATTTCACGACATTTTAGTTCTCTGATGAAAAATTGAAGTGCACATATTTCAAAGAAAAGCATCATATTATTATTACGTGATTTTGAACAGTGTGAAAATAAAATTGACAAATGAATAGGTACAGTGATGAGCAAAACTGAATAAACATAAGGGTTTTTAACATTAATGATATTTTATCCAGTGTTTGCACGTAGAATACGAAAAAGGAAAAAATATATACCATTTTGTGGAATATTTTGGCTTTCCAAAGTAAATTTTATGACCTTTTTATCGACCATTATTGTGGTGAATATAAATTATTTTCACACAGTTTTTAAATGAAAAATTGTCAATACTTCAAACTGTGTTAAAAAGAATCATATCACAATCTACTTAGTTTAATTTTAAAAGCTTCTATTTTCACTATCGTGAATTTGTTTTTTTTTTCTTCTCTTTCTAAAATATTTTAACAGCATGTAAAAAACAGAAAACTATTTTCTCTAAAAAGAAAAATTGTAAAAACACCGAAAGATTTTATTTATGACTGAATTCATCACAATGTTGAAGATTGAAGTTTCCCATTTGCAGCAATTCTTTAGAACTTGCCGTACGATTCCCCCCCCCCCCCCCCCCCCCCCATCATTTCATGGAACTTTGAACAACGAAACCGTGAAAACCGTGAAACGTTAATCTCAATTTTTTCAAAAACGCTTCGTTTTTTTTTTTTTTTTTAACAAACCCCGTCGAACAAATTAGCGTCGAAATGATTGAAAACACGATCATTTCCAGCTAGATTTTTCTTGTTGGCAACGTCGGTAGCGGTGGTCTACTGCCGGAATAATTACATTCGTTAGGTGGACCGCGTGTATTATTTAATGCCGAAATTTGTCGTCGTGCTTGGTCGAACGCGAGCCGGTGGAGAGAGATGGCGCGCGCGCGGTTTATCGTTAATTGTATTCCACTCTCAGGGCTCTGGTTACCGCGAACGCGCGCCAGAGCATCGCCGGCCGTCGGCGAATCGGAACTCGTCGCGTTCAATTATTTCCGAATCGCAGCTAACTTGAGGTAATCGTCATTAACCGGGAACGATCGGCCCGGCTGTTATTGACGCGTTGCCGCCTCGATCGTTAATTGGCTGCCATAATTGGAGGGGGCTGTAAGACGCTCGCCTCATTATCGTGCCAGAGCCAGATAATTGATTGATCGTTCCGTCTTATTGGACGTGTAACGATGTTGCTGATGAAATTAAGCCTTTCTGCTCCGTTCTCGGGAATTTTTTGTTGATCTCTCTCGTGTTGTTGTATCTCATTGTGTCCATTATAGGTGATACGTTCAGTCGTTGATTTGTCATTGTTGCTCATCGATATAATATCACCCTAAGATACTGAGAAATTTAAACAACTTTACAATTGGGTTTTTAACTGAAAAAGAGTGGATTATTATTTGTTTGTACAGCTAATATATGTACGTGTTACACGTGAAGAAATTAAATATACGTGTTCATGAATCTATGGATCTTTATATAATACATGGTACTTTTTATGGGTTTTATGGTACATTTTGAAATTTCATTGACACTGCAATGACACATGACTATTGTGATTATATTGGTAAAATTTGAGTCAAGTCTGAAATTATTAGATATTTAATTGCAAAATATTTAATACGTTTTCTAAAAGCACTTAAATATTCACTTATAAGTATTATAATTAATTAAATACTAAATACTAAATTTAGTCACCAAAATTAAACATTAAATTCAATGTTATCACTTATTATACGATTTTTGACACTGTGTATTAATTTTTTATTAAATATGTGTTTCAAACAGTTATAAATATTTTCTAAATAGTTTCTATATACATTTTTGGATTGACAGTATACAGTATAATGATGACAATCGTATGAGCGCGTACTTAATTAATACTAACTGCACGTAGCTTTAATCGAAATTTTCTTGTTTCTGGCAATTGCAAAAAGACACGAAAATTCTTGTATTTATTATATTGTATCTAAATACACATAATTGAATGAATTTCCGTACTAGAAATTTTAAAGATTAAGATCGATATTTGTCTATCAAACCATATATGTATGTACACGTATTTTACATGCAAATGAAATAGGGATCTCTAATATTCAATCATTTACGTTAGGCTGTGGGAGAGTAATCTGTGAGTGAAGTACGAAGATTGACGATTATTGATTGGCATCGTGTTATTGTGATAATGTAGTATGATCTAACAATCTCAGCAAGATCATAGATTCATCTGCATTGCAGAATGTTTAATTTCTCTACCAAATTGAAGAGTATAATCCAGTAAGGAAAAAATGATAAGAAAATGTTACACTATACTATAATATACTAAAAAATAAATATACTATACTGTACTATGCTGTGCTATACTATACTCTTTGGATTATACTGTACTATAATATACTATATTATATTATACTCTTTACTTATACTATACTATGCTATGCTGTGCTATACTATACTCTTTGGATTATACTGTACTATAGAGAATATACTATATTATACTACATTCTTTGGACTATACTGTACTATAATATACTATATTATACTCTACTCTTTGGATTATACTATACTATAATATACTATATTATACTATACTCTTTACTTATACTATACTATACTATGCTATGCTGTGCTATACTATAATCTTTGGATTATACTGTACTATAGAGAATATACTATATTATACTACATTCTTTGGACTATACTGTACTATAATATACTATATTATACTATACTCTTTGGACTATACTATACTATTATATATATATATAAAACTCTATAGCATAATATACTATATAAAAAACAAATATATATAAAAAGTTACATTTTAAATAAGAAACTGTATCTTTCTCCATTAAAGATTGCAAATGAAAAAAAGAAACCGAACTGTCGGAACGATCTAACCTAATGTTATCTGGCTCATGGCGACACGGATGGGTGAAACGATTGACAAGAAATTGAATGTGCCGCGGCATAATTTATTTATACGCCAGTGTGACAGCGTTATCCGGCACATGGCGTAGAAATTTTCTTCCGCGAGTAGATTCTAGATATTCCGTGTACAGAATATACGACGTTCGAACGTAGCAGATTCCAGCCGACGGGACGCCGACGTTAAATCTCGTTAAACGCGCTCTGTCTGGCTGTATCCGAATTTCGGAGAAGTTGAGATAATCGCCGTTAATGGAACGACGTCTGCATGTTGCGTCACGTGCATTCCATCGTTAATTACGGTACTTTCGCTCGAGATTCGAAGGATACCCGTTAATTTCTGCTCCATTTTACTTACGAACTTGGCGCACGCCTTACGAAGACATATACGTCTCTCTCCTACGTTTCTACACGGGTGTGGCGTTTCTTAACGCTTTCTACAATTTCTTTTCCATTTCAATAATCGCAAGTTTTATAATTACGGGTGCCAATATTGGACATTTCGTAGAATGCGTATCGATTAATGTGAATGTACCGTGGATAAAGAGTTTTGATGCTTGTTAGAATTTTCTACAATTTCTTTTCCTTTTTGTGATGTCAAATGTTTTAATTATCGGTTCGTTGGGTATTTCGTAGAATATGTATCGATTCATGTGAATAAATTGTAGATAAAGATTTCTAACGATTGTTAGAAATTATAGAAACAACTATCTAACAACTTGTAGGTTTTTCTAAAAATTTATAGTTTTCTACAATTTCCTTTCCTTTTTATAACCACAAATTTTGTATATTTTATAATTATTAGTTCGTTGGGTGTTTTGTAGAACGTGTATCAAAAGTGAATAAGTTACAGATAAAGGTTTCTAATGATTAATGGTTTATAATTCTCTACAATTTCTCTTCCTTTTTATAATTACAAATTTCATAATTGGTTCGTTCGGTACTTCGTAGAATGTGTATCAAATGTGAATAAATTATAAATAAAGATATGTTAGGGTTTACAATTTTCTATAATTTCTTTTCTTTTCTATAATTTCGAATTTTACAATTATCGATTCGTTGCATATTTCGTAGAGTATATGTTAATCAATATGACTAAATTGTACATTCTCTACTAAATTGTGAGATATCTGACGTTCGTTAAAACTTAATTTAACATTCGTAAACTACAAACTTTCTCCTAATATTCGTCTAATTGTATATTTACCTGATGCAACAATAATAATCTCAGTGATTATGTTTTTTCATTTCATTATGAATAAAATTTCGTATTCGCAAATTAGAAATTGTTTCCCAATAATAGAGCAGTGTTCATCTAATTGTCTATTACTTTCTCTCAATTTCTATATTTCAGTTTCAGATTCAGGTAATTTATATTTATATAGCTTTCTTCTTTCAATCAACTTTCTCTCAAAAAAAATTTTATTTATCAGAAGAAAAGTCAACAAGAAATTTTCCTAAATAACTGATGGTATTTGTCCAATTTTTACCCTCTTTTGTTGTTCCTTTACAACGACAGTCTCGTTAGCGAAATAGAAAAATTATTCATTTTAACGGTAATTTAGATCAATCGAATTTCTCGCGAATCGGTCGAAAACACCGGACGAATAAACAATACCACGAAGTGACTAGCGCGTCATAAAGTTCGGTAATCACTGCAAACAGGGAAAGAACGGACTGGCCGACGATGATGACACACGGGAAACGGAAACGACCGGTGCAGAGCATAAAGGCCGAGCGATTTATTGTTTGGATCAGTGCTTCGACGTGCGTTCGTTGAAAAAAAGTGTCCGAGTTATTTGATTTAAAGTCACGGGAAATTCATGGCTTTTAGTTTCACGCGGACGAGGTTTTTAATTAAAGGATTCCCTGAACACCTAATTTCTCTTCGATAAGAAAAAGAAGATAAGAAATAATAGTTTAATAATAATTTATAATTTTTGTACGTATGACATTTTAGATATTCTCTTTGTGTTAAAATCGAGAGATCGATTGATTGATCGACGTTGTTAATATTGATGATATTATCGAGTTCATTTCGTTTATTTTGATTGTCCATAAATGATGGATTGATCGATACATCCTTTAGGTTAAAAAACAGATCAGTTTCAGATTCAGGTAATTTATATTTATATAGCTTTCGTTTGAACGATTTGTTCAACTTTTAAGTTATCCCGTCGACTAATATGAATTTGACGTATATTAATTTGAATTAATTCAGTTTTATATATTAATATATGTATATGTATAATTTTATTTATCTTTTATGTTGTGTCATGTAAAGACTTATTTGTTTAAAAGTAAGTAAAGAAATTTATATATGAACAATTATTTAGAGTGAAGAAAATTATAATCACAGTGTATTCTCAATTACAGTTAACCTGTAACAATTTCTGATAAACACTATTCATTAATAATAAAATAATAATGATTTAATGATATTTAATGATTTTTAATTTATGTCTCATCAATATAAACACGAGAAATAGATTTAAAACGTTCGTTTAAACTGTTTGAGCTGTCGTCAACATCTGTTCAAAACAATTAATAACACATCAAGTTTGTTGCCTTTTTGTTTCTTCTATACGTGTAAAAAAAATATTTAAGTTTTTTGAGAATCGTTTCGATAAGTTCCTTATTTCGAATGATTTATGTTTGTTCAGTTGATGCAACATTTTGTGTTCCGATTTTCTTCAGCTTGTTTATCTACGTTTAAAAAATGATAAATTATAAAATCGTATTGAAAATTACAGACAATGGATTAAATGTCACTATCTGCTGCGTTAAGTAACGTTATAAATGAAGTGCTGAATTTTATGCCTGGAAAATGCAGCATTTACTGTGATATCTCGTGTGTTTGATTAATGGTTTACTTTAACTACTTACATCTCCTTCGGACTTGTGCATTTAGGTATTTGAGTAATATGTGTATAAACGTATATAATGTATACGTTGATACTCAAACTTCATATTACGCTATTATATTTAATAATGAGATTTTCTCCCTAACGATTTAATTTAACGTTACATTAATAAATAATTATTAAATAATGCATTCAAGTTTTATATTATATTCAATTATATATTCAATTATATAATTATTTCTTATTAATTATTTACAACAATTTATTTTAATATTATACAAATTTATTAAATTATTTATATAATGTATTCAATATTCAAATTTCACATTTTACTGTATTTAATCACTCTCGTTTCTTTCTTTTATATTAACGGTTACTTATCATTTCTTACTAATTATTTGCAATAATTCAATGTTACATATTATATAACGTGGTCAAACTTCAAATTTTATTATACTTAATAATTAAATAGTTATTTAATGATTAACAATTATCTTTCGTTTCAATATTAACAATTATCTCTTCGATGTTCATCTCTGGTAGTACGCCAAAGAGTGGAGGAACCATAACTTTGAGAAATAGCTGATAAATGCTTCGTTCTTGCAAATATTATTCATTTGTTAAATCCACCCGTTTAATGCAATTTATGAAACGTGTCGTCACGAGAGTAACACCGAGTCAATAGCGTTAATTAAAATTCAATGCCCGCGTCCGAGAGATTTAAATTCGCGTACGTTTCGTCCGCGATAAAGAATTGGTTTTCGTAAATGCGTGTGAAATTTATGCAGATTCATTTGATAAATTTGTTTACCGATGGCTGGCTGGACGCATTGTCGGTCGACATATCGAGCACTCGTTTGCTACGGGGACACAAGATACCGGCAAATATTTGCTAGATGACGAAACTAAAAATACAACGTAAACACGAGCGATCAAACGAATGGAGTAGGTGTCCGACAAGTTTGCCGATACGGTGAAGTTTCTAATTAGAGCGGATGTATTATAGATCTTCCACGACAGAAAGTTTATACTGTTTGTGAAAGAGAAACAAGTAACAAAAATAAATTTAATATCGAGATAAATTTTGCATATAATAGTGAGTCTGTATAAACATCTCTCTGGAAACAGTATTTATTTTTAATATCTTAGTAAACACGCTGTTTAGCAAGTTTTTCTCGATTTTGGTAGTTTCACTGTATTTTTAGAAAGCTTCGCGAAATGAAAAAAGAAGAATAAATAAATAAAAAAAATTTTTAATTTCACGCTTTTTCAAAAAGACGACAAAAACTGTATTATTTTTTCAATCTCTCTGGCGGAATTCTTGTTTTAATAATAAACTGAAAATTTTTTTTCTATAAAAAAAAAAAAAAACTGTAGTGAAATTGGAAAAGGAGAGAAGGAACTAAACTAATATTAAAAATATATTTATGAAGAGTTGGGAATTCATGACGTTATATTTATTTAAACTTCGTAAGATAATTCTCGAAATAAATTCTCTAATTAGCTATAATGAAATAAAAATGCTCTTGATCTTGTAAGTATTCAAATAAGAAGACTGAATTTAAATTTGAATATTATAACTATAAAATTGAACCTGCTGTTATTAATTATGAGATTATAGTATCTGTAACATAGTCTGATATTTATAATTTTAAAGTTAGTTATAACTATAAAATTGATAAATATAAGATAGAAATTAATTAAACAGTATTGGTTGTAAGATACTATATCATTTCTAGATTGCACATCTTTTTGCAATTTCATACTTTTATAAATATAATTGAAAAGAGGGCGCTTATAAAAATTTGTTTCTTGCCACTATTAAATATTATCACTCTATTTTTGATATTTCATACATTCTTAGCATTTTTTCATCCATAATTTTAATTTAGTTTAATAAATTCAAAAATTTATAAAACTTGTAGTTTATCTCTTTCTAATAGCGTAAGTTATGACAGTGTATATAATTTGATTATAAATCAGGATTTCCAGAATCATGACTCTGATAATAATTCATCGTTAATACAAATATTAATATTATGCAGAAATATTGATATTGATAACTTGTAACAAGTATGAACGAACTCTTAGCAATATGTAGTGCGCTAATTTTTAACGAATATTATAAAAAGGTGTTGTCATTTTACGAACTCACATTGAGACAATTTAAAGACTTTAGTCAGCTTTCCTGCCTCGAGATACGATAGAATATTTAAAATCTGTACTGTAAAAGCGTCAGTAATTTCAGTTAAAAGTTAAAACCACTGGTAAATATAAGAATGCACTATTTTTGTCCGCGAAAAAAGTAAACGAAATGTGATAAAATTTCTTTCTTCGAAGTTTCATTGTCGAAGAAAATCGAGTTCTTTTGTCGTTGCTCGTAGTCCGAATTGAAAATTCATAATGAAATGAGACGTTCGTTTCTTCAGCGATTTACTTACCTGGCTTTTATATTGTACCAAGCGCGTTATGTATGCAAACGTTTGTACAGTTGAACACACATTTATGCGAAAACGTTTCTACACTCGATCTTCTTACAAATCGAGCACTGAAAGAAGAATTGCTCTATAGACATTTTCAATTTATTTTTTACAATTATCATTCCTGTGGCTATGTCCACAGTTGAATACAATAAGTCACAGAGGTTTACACGCATCTGTTCAAGGAATTTTAAACAATTTATAGGCACAAATTTATTTACTACAGTTGTGCAAATTGTGAAGGAATGATTGAAAAACATAAAAGAAAAATCAGAAGCCCATTGATGACAATGTTTGTATTATTATTATAATTTTGTTCCTATACTTTAAATATAAGTTCTAATTTTATTATTATAATCTTATTCTTGTACTTTGAATATAAATTTTATTCCTGTTGCTTTACTATACATGGATATGTTACGAATTTACAATTTATTTATATACTGTTCCAAATAAACGTAAAAAAAACGTGATCGGTATTTTAAAAACTGATCTGAAATTTTAATTAACAAATGAGGATTCAAACAATGTTGGAAACTTTCCTTTTTCTGTCTTAAATACTTATTTGTAATTTGACAAGCTCACGTAGATTTCTGTGATTGATTGTACCATACAGTTTTTAGGTTTAATTATAGTAAATCCGCGTTATCGGAAAGGGCAATTCTTAGGGATGACAATTCATCCTTTTACAATTCTAATAACTTTTCACAGCGACGCGAATATTATTGTTCGTGGAAGAAGCTCGAATTCTTTGCTTCTCATAGTTTTCAACCGGCGAGAGAGGATTATCGATTGTGAACAGCGGTAAAAAAAAAAAAGGAAAAAAAGAACGAGAAGAGATGAAAGCGGAGTTGGGGATATTTCATGGTTCTCCCCCGTTCCACCCACTTTTCGACGGTTTCACGATTGGCCGGAATATAAATTTCAATGATGTGCACTCGTTTAAGCGTGAAAGGTCTGCTTAAAAGCGATGTTTAGCGACATCATAAGCGTTCTCGACGATTTGTTACGCCTGCGTGTCGACACGATGCTTCCATGCATAATTAGTCTCTTCGAAATAACTTCATTCTCTGATTAATCCCACTTCTCTCTGAAAATTCTAAATTCCTCACCGATTTGTGCTCGTTGTTCTCGAACGATTCCTTCGGAATCCTAAATTCATCCAGTGATTCAACTCTATCGAAACACCTAATTGGCGATACATCTGTAAGGCCGTGTCTTCATTTCATTTTCATACTAACCAAAAAAAAAAAAAAAAGAAAAAATTACCGGAGGAACTGTGTGTCATTCTATGCTCAATTATATCGCGAGATCATTCATATCAGAGTATAAACTCTGTAAACTCTGTGCTAATAGAGCGTAGAGGAAACGGGGAAACGCGCGTGGCACGCGTGCTCTGCAAATCGATCGCACGAGAGAGGACAAAGGGCGCACGCATAACAAATCGGCGAACGCAGCCTCGGCACACGAATTGGCTCTGAATGTGTTGAACATTATACGTGTTCCTGGTGTCGTCATTATCCCCTCGAACGGGCGAGGGGCGCTACGATGGGCTGATGTCGCTTGCCGGTGTTTCTTGCTTTCACGGGCTTGTAACCACGGATTATATATCGAGCGAGCTTTCACTATATCATATATATATATATATATAAACATACAGATATTATGTACAATATATATATATACGATATATATACAAGTACGACCATGTGCGAGAAACGAACTTACAGACAAATACGGAAAGAGAAAAAAAGGTGAAAAGAAAAGAGAAAAACGCGAGGGGAAAAAAAAAAGATGACGAGAAAAGGAGCAAGCGAAGGAAGATATAGTGACCCACCCTCTGCCCAACCCCCCTCGGGAATATACGATACATATATGTACTACTTGCCCCCTACCAACACCTCCCTCAGAACCTCTCCACCGGTGGAGATGGATAAAAGAAAAGAAAAAAAAAAAAAAATATAGAAAACCAACACAGATAGAGCGGACGTAGGGGAACAGGATGACCGAGTACACAATGACCCAGAATATACAGATTATACATGTCTCACACACAGATACATCGACGAGTCAAAGCAGGGACCACGTGATTATGTCTGAGCTGGAAATTGCGATTTTTCGCATGGAACACATATCCACGTCGCTCTACTATCGACTCCGCAACCGATCATTTCTCGACGATCCCTCTCACGCGAAAAGAAACAACAAAAAAAAAAAAAACACACACACATAATCTCCTCCTCTCGACCCACTCCTCCGCTACTACCACCCCACGTCAGATCTCTCTGCTGTCTGCTTTCGAACTGTCTCTTACTTCTTCTCCCCTCCCGTCATATTCTGACTTTCGAGTTCCATTTTTCTTTTTTCCTTCTTGTTTGATTTGGTTTGGTTTGGTTTGGTTTGGTTCGTCGCTGCTTCTTCGCGATAGCGACTCTGACGCGAGTCCGACGCAACGCATGCCTTGCGCGGTCACGTGTTCACAGCCGCGTGCATGATAACGAGAACCGAGCTGCTGCTTTCAAGACGGGAGGAAGGTGAGCCTCCTCATAGTTTGCGATTGGTTTCCTATCCGAGCGGAAAAGTAGACGAGAGACGAGCGGAAGGCGTTGAATCTCGTAGTAAGTTTGAAGTTTTAGAGCTTTGCCAATGAGTAATGAGTAGGGGATCGTACGTGTTATGAGAGAAGCATGTCGTACGATGCCTTGGCGCGTCTGCGTCTGTACTCGATACTTTGTCCACCCCTTTGTAGATTGTTTTGCGCTGTTTCAGTTTTTTTTTTTTTTTTTT